>NW_027273074.1:0-23984 GCF_040938485.1 Diadema antillarum
GCTTTGGAAATTAAGGGGGGCACACCGGGCGCAACTGTCGGCAATTACTGGCAGCAACATCAGGAGAATGGCATAACAATTAAATGCAAGCGAGCGAAGCGAGTGAGCTTGAAAATTTTGACATTTTACAGTCCAAAAACTGCCGTTTGTGGCTGTATTTTTTTGCTTTGGAAATTAAGAGGGGGGGGGGGCGCACCGGGTGCAACTGCTGGCAATTACTGGGCAGCAACATCAGGAGAATGGCATAACAATTAATGCGAGCAAGTGAAGCGAGCGAGCTTGAAAATGTTGACATTTTACAGTCCAAAAACTGCCGTTTTTGGCTGCATTTTTTCGCTTTGGAAATTAAGAGGGGCGCACCGGGCGCAACTGCTGGCAGTTACTCGGCAGCAACATCAGGGGGATGGCATAACGATAAAATGCGAGCAAGCGAAGCGAGCGAGGTTGAAAATTTTGACATTTTACAGTCCCAAAACTGTCGTTTGTAGCTATATTTTTCGCTTAGGAAATTAAGGGGGGGGGGCACACCGGGCGCAACTGCCGGCAATTACTGGCAGCAACATCAGGAGAATGGCATAACAATTAAATGCGAGCGAGCGAAGCAAGTGAGCTTGAAAATTTTGATATTTTACAGTCCCCAAAACTGTCCTTTGTGGCTGTACTCTCTAAAAAACAAAAGAGTGAAAATTTTCACTCTTGAAGGAGTGAATACAAAAAAGAGAGAATTTAGAGTGAAATTGGAGTGAATTTCGAGTGAAAATGTTCGTTTTCAGCGTTTTAGAGTAACGTCAGGGATCACTCCAAAATAAATTGGAGTGAATTTCGAGTGAAAATGTTCGTTTTTACTCGTTTTAGAGTGACGTCAGGGATCACTCCAAAATCTTCGAGCGATCCCTGACGTCACGAACATTTTCACTCGAAATTCACTCCAATTTCACTCAAAATTCACTCTTTTTTGTATTCACTCCTTTAAGAGTGAAAATTTTCACTCTATTCTTTTAGAGAGTATTTTTTCGCTTTGGAAATTAAGGGGGGCGCACCGGGCGAAAACTGCTGGCAGTTATTGGCAGCAACATCAGGATAATGGCATGATGATTAAATGCAAGCGAGCGAAGCGAGCGAGCTTCAAAATTTTGACATTTTACAGTCCAAAAACTGCCGTTTGTAGCTATATTTTTGAAAATGTTGACATTTTACAGTCCCCCAAACTGTCGTTTGTTGCTGTATGTTTTCGCTTTGGAAATTAAGGGGGCGCATCGGCGAAAACTGCTGGCAATTGAGTATATGAACATAAGAACGACCCAAGTCCAATTTTTGGCCAAATTTAGTTTGACATGGGAAATTGTAGCTTATGCATGGACTCATGTTGTGTGTAAATGATAAATCCTAATTACCCCCGGAAGTGCCTGAAATGAATGAGTTAAATCTTATATTAATGTAAGAATGAAGGACTTGGGTCATTCTTACATTCATATAATAGCGCCCTCTCTCATCCTTCTCCCATCTCTATAGCAGAATATCATGTATATGAATCAAAGAACGACCCAAGTCCATGAATCAAAGAACGACCCAAGTCCACCACACAAAATGGCCTCTCCACTAATGTAAATGTTAATTGTCATAATAATATATGTTCTAATTTGTATAGGGCCTATACAATGTTGCCTTCCCATCACAGTTAAATAGAATATTATTGGACAAATAAAAAAGATATGAAGTTTTTTTTTAGTTTACTCGAAATGATCTTCCATGAACTTGGGTCGTTCTTATATTCACATACTCAATTACTAGCTGCAACATCAGAAGAATGGCATAATGATTAAATGCGAGCGAGCGAAGCGAGCGAGCTTCAAAATTTTGACATTTTACAGTCCAAACACTGCCGTTTGTAGCTATATTTTTGAAAATTTTGACATTTTACAATCCCCCAAACTGTCGTTTGTGGCTGTATTTTTTTGCTTTGGAAATTAAGGAGGCGCATCGGGCGAAAACTACTGGCAATTACTAGCAGCAGCATCAGGAGAATGGCATGATGATTAAATGCAAGCGAGCGAAGCGAGCGAGCTTCAAAATTTTGACATTTTACAGTTCCAAAACTGCCGTTTGTAGCTATATTTTCGCTTTGGAAATTAAGGGGGCGCATCGGCGAAAACTGCTGGCAATTACTGGCTGCAACATCAGGAGAATGGCATAATGATTAAATGCGAGCGAGCTTCAAAATTTTGACATTTTACAGTCCCAAAACTGCCGTTTGTAGCTATATTTTCGCTTTGGGAAATTAAGGGGGAGGGGCGCACCGGGCGCAACTGCTGTCAGTCACTGGCAGCAACATCAGGAGAATGGCATGGCGATTATATGCGACCGAGCGGAGCGAGCGAGCTTCAAAATTTTGACATTTTACACTCCCAAAACTGCCGTTTGTAGGTATATTTTTCGCTTTTGTTTGTCCCACTTTTATGGGGGACCCCCCCCCCCCCCCTATTGACGCCTCTGCATATGAGGGTGCTTTTGTTAAGTGAAAGATCTGCTGCACACTCTTTGATAAATTAGGGAAATATACGTCAATCTCAAAAGTGTACAAAGTCTATCGAAAGGGATCCTGTATAGCGGAGCTTTTTGCATGTTTATGATTGCAATACAACGATTTGGTGCATAGTTCTGGCGATATTTGGACAATATTCCATTAAGAAAGTTCGAGATTTGTCCTCATCTCGGGAATTGCTTGGGGGATAAATGATTTGTCTGCCTAAACACTTCCGTAGGGGCGGGGCAAATGCCCCTTTGCCCCCCCCCCCCCCCCTCCAGATAGATTCGACGCCCCTGATCTTCCCTAGGTATGCCCATAGATGTATCCTGACTGAGTCATCAGTCACTGTCGTTTCTCAGGAATGATTCAGAAAATGGAGGGGGTTCAATTATGGCGATATAGTTTTTGTTATTGTTTGTTTGTTTTCGTACATATTTTGCAGATGGTCCCCAGTTACTCGCGTCATAGCATGTTTACATGTAGGCCTATACTACAGAGATGCCAAGTTCAAAAAACTTTTATGAGTGAGATTTTCATGACTCGGCGTTTCGGCGCTCGCGCGCATGCGCACGCGAACCAGGATGGTGTCACCCCTCCCATGGTAGGGAGCGTTTTTGAATTATTAGCTCTTAATGATGCGATCTGGTGCATACTTAAGTGACTATTTTTTACGAATTTTGAAAGACAAAAGGGACATATACCTTCAATTGCAACTATTACTTGAATCCTTTGAGCTATGCTCCTTATTTTTGGCACAAATTGCAGACTTCACCCGATGCGTGAGTAAAATGGGTGCCCTGCGTGAGATCGTGAGACAGGCCCTAAATGGTTGAGTCTCACGCAGAATGCGTGAGACTTGGTAGCTCTGATACTATTTGACGTTGTCAACGTCTGAGCCATACCTTAGGCCTACAGTGTATGTCGATGTTACTTTCTTCACGAGCGAGTGAAGCGAGCGAGCGCTTGAGGAAATTATGTATACATTTTCCTACAAGATAGAATACTGTTCAGCTATACCTGTCTGAAGGCCGGCGTACAAACGTCATGCAATGTGCCAAAATTGATACAATCACATTTCTGCTTCCTCCATTTTTTTTTCAAAATTCAGGGTGGGGGGGGGGGATGATTGTACAGGTCATCCCTCCCTCCTCCATTTCAGGGGGGGGGGGGATATATCCCCCCCCCCCCGGGATTTACGCCCATGGCATGCACACGATCATTCACACATTGTAGGTGCATGATGTCTACTCGTGCAATACGTTCTCACTGGTCTCTATACATGTATAAGCACATCTGAAATTACACCGTTTTACTCTATGCCCACTCTGCATATGAAATGTCCTCTCATGTTACTTTACAAATACTCCTCAACTATTATGTACAATCCAATACACGCACATGCACACATTATAAAACGACCCGTATCTCATAATACACATTCATGACAGTAATAGTGCAAAATTGCGTGGAATGTGAATTTGCGATATCTGTGAGCGCTATACGGCTGTCAGGTTGCTGACGACCCAACTCTTATTGTACAGTGGTCCGTTTCATGAAAGTCTTAGGAGAGACTTTCTCTCTCCTAAGTCATACTTAGGAGAGACTTTGCTAAAAACCGTTTCATGAAAAAGCTATCGCATAAAGCTATCACATAAACTCAGACTTAGGAGAGACTTTTTCTAGAAACCATTTCATGAACAAAGCTAGCACATAAAGTCTCTCCTAACTTGGCAAAGCTATCACATAAATCTAGGAGTGGTCAGGAGCACTCCTAAGTTTATGTGATAGCTTTTTGAGAGAGCCATTGTATCAAAATTTTGTCTCATTTTTGGAGTAATTGACCCTAAATTTGGCATGTGTGACCACTGTCAAAGGTAGATGTGCAAGATATCTTTTTCATTAATATCGCATAATACGTTGTCATGGCAACGGCAAATTTTCACAAAAATAATACAAATTGTTGTGGATTGAACTACTGCCCTCGGTTTTAAAGCAATGCAGTTGAAATTCAGCATAGAATTAGATAAATGTAATGTGTAGTTGTGCAAAACACTTTTTTTCATGTGTGGTGCGAAAAAAAATCTGTTGCCATGGCAACAATTTTTCTATATACCAATCACACAAAGAAATATGTGAATTGACCTAACTTCCTTAATTTCTTTTAACATTTGACCAAAAATTGGGCACGTGACCATTACAGTATGTAGATGTGCAAAACTAATCTTTGGTTGTTGTTGAATAATGCGTTGCCATGGTAACAACATTTGTTTTCACTTAAAAGCATACAAAAATTGTGAATTCGCTAAATTTGTTAATTTTTGTGCATATGACTTGAAATTTGGCACACATGTGACCAGCATAGTGCGTAGATGTGGAAACTTCATCTTTCGCCATTGTTGAACAATGCGTTGCCATGGTAACAGCAGACTTTGAATGAAAATCATACAAAAATATTGTGGATTCTGCTATCTCTCAGCTTTTGAGCATTTTGCTTGAAATTTGGTACATGTGACCACCATGATATGAAGTTGTGTAAACTTCATCTTTCACAGATATAGAACATTGTGTTGCCATGGTAACAGCATTTTCAATGAATATAATAAAAAAAGGTGTAGATTCAGTTTACTCCTTCAGTATTTGAGCATTCTACTTGAAATCTGGCACATAAGACTGCTTAAGTACATAGACTGATGTGCAAATTTCTTTTGTTCTTTTTCACACGTGTTGCCATGGTAACAGATTATTTTGAATGAAAATCATTCAAAAATATTTTGGATTCAGCTAACTTCCTAAGCTTTTGAGCATTTGACTAGAAATCTGAAACATTAGAAATTTATACTATGTACTTGTGTATATTCATCTTTCGTTACTACTGTACTGAACAGTGTGTTGCCATGGTAACATCATTTGTGAAAAATCATAGGACTTTCCAGTTTATTCATCTAATTCACAGTTTTTGAGCACTTGACTTGCGATACATATAGACACACGTGACAAAGAGATTTTTTGAATAAACCAAACACAACTTTATTCAATGTTGAACAACGCATGGCCATGGTACAGCTTTAAAAAAAAAAAAACCCATATAAAGTTAGCGCTGGTTGAACAAACTCCCTCAGTAGTAGGTGGGGGTAAAAATCACAATGATAGTTGGATTTGATTTCACTTATCAATTGCCACAATGGGAACACATTTCATTGAAAGAGGCAGGAGGACATATGCCGACAATGATTAAATTATTTAATTCATTCACTGCTATCAATTTCATACTCATTAATATCAATTCCTCACAATTTAACATGTCATATGAGTGATTATGTAACTGCAAAAACTATTGGAACAGCTGTTGCTGTCAAAATTTCATACATTTTATTCTCGTTGCCTGTTTCATTAGAAAATCTGATCTTAAAAAACAGTATTTCATTATTCAATGTCACCATAATCACAGCTCAATTATCACAACCACATTCGTGATACTGGTAAGAGTCATTGTGAAAATATTATCACTCACAGTATTTTCTAGTATTACATTCTACTTCATTTCTACATTATAAACTATGCCTAATTCTATCTTTCTAATCAAATAATAATTGCCCGCATAGACATAATATCTAACTGGGTTCATAAATATTGCCGTCACACGCCTGGAAATAATAGCAAAAACAATGCACTGCAACGTTCACTGATGTATTTATGTTTGGATCGCTTATACATCAACAGATCTTTCATGATCATTTGAAATGTTTTCATGGTTTGTTAATCAAAATATGAAAACAGCTTAACTTCACACAATGCTATTATTGCAAATATTTTGTAAGCATATGATATGTGTTGCAATCCACCTTCTTTGCACTCTAAGGTTCCCTATATCAGAGTATTACTTATGATATTAATACTAATAATAATGACCTTGTCTACTGCACAACAGCTTTTAATCATCAAAGATCAGAAATCAGAATTTGCATTTATCTGTTTTAAAATGCTTTCTTACACTTTACATATATAATTTTTTTTTTCAGAGTGCTTCAATTCACCCATTTGCTTTTCATTGAATTGTTTGCACACTTAATTTTTCTGTTCTGTTTTGTATTGTAATTTTTTTTGCTTTTTCTTTTGAAGGGGGATTTCTCTCATTTCTGGTTTGGTTAATACATGTACCTGGCAAAGCACTTATGCCATGTGGACTATGTGGACTCGTCTATGACAAAACTCAGTGAAGTTCAGCAGTCAGACTGCAATAGTCTGATTGTAGCTTCATATCTAACACTGCAATTGTGACTCTGTATAAAAAAAAAATCAACAGAAAGTCACCAAACATGGATTTCTGGTTAAAGGGCTGGTAAAGTTTTGGTTGAGACCTGGTTTCAGATTTTTAACATTTCTTCTTCTTTTTTTTTTTTTGGGGGGGGGGGGTGATATAATAAGAACCCTCTTATGAAATATGAAAGACCATTAATTCAAAGAAGAATTCAATGTTTATTTGACAAAAATTAGTTTTGAAATGATTGAGATATCCAAAAGCAGAGTAAAACAAAGCGATTCTAGTAAAAAGGTTGGTTCCATTTTTTATTAGAATCCTTCATTTTGGATATCTCAGCCATTTCAAAACCAATTTTCGTCAAATAAACATTGAACTCTTCTTTGAATTAATGCTCTGTAGCACTTCAATAGTGGTTTCTTAGTATCCTGCAGAAAAAAAAAAGGCCAATACTGTTTCTGAAAGAGCACACTCTAAGTTTTAAAATGATGTACAACTGAATTCAGATGGACTCTCCTAAACTATTTGAATATTAGAAAGAAAGCACACACTCTGCAAAAGCATAGCTAGCAAATAGGTTCTGAAGTATACGGTCTATCTTAAGCTCTTAATCGTACCTAGCTATGTTCGGTGCAATGAATGGGACAAAAACAAGGATACAAAACTCTAGAGCAACAATAATGACGGGATTATCAGATTAAGTTGAAATTGAGCATGCCAATTATGTGAACACAAAATAGAAAAGCAGACAGAAAACAGTCCAGATGTTGTTAGGTTCTGTAATATTACTCATGTCATTTGCAGCAAGTGCATGAAATTTGAAAATTTATCATGTGTGTAGGTCTAGCAACAATAGACCTATTCTTATTTTCCAAATGATGTCCTGAAAGACATAATATTCACACTCCATTTTAGGAATTTTTGTTGTGCTAGAAGCTTTTGTCATAAGGATCTATTACAAAATCACCATGAAATTTGCATTCATGACTTTCATCACAGTGCTGCAGGTACACATCAGATCCTCACATCTAATGCAGCCACCCTCCCCCCCCCCCCAAAAAAAAAAAAAAAAAATTGTATACCGGGTATATTGTATATCATTAAATTTTGAAGGATTGAATCCACAGCGGTCAAAACCAACATATGTTATATTCAACCTGTATGCATCACCTTTGGCAAGCTCCATGCCTTGAGAATCTATATGAAAGAAAAAAGAAAGAAAGGACAAAAGAAATAGAATATGGAAAAAATAAACAATACTGGTTACATACTGAAATTTTGCGACATGCAAATCACATCCCCTCTCCCTGACATTATACAGAGTGGTAACATGTGGGTGTACAGTTGAATGAATACACACACGACTACCACACATATTATTACACAGAGCTGCTTGTCAGCAATTTCATATACAATACGTGTATATTAGCGACAGTTTAACAGCATCAAGGGCAAAAAAACAAAAAACCAAAAAAAATCGTCTGGGTTGTCATACACAAGAATTAGTGTATCAGATTCTTCCTGATAACAAAAAAGGTGTGACACAGACTCAAAATGAAAATGTGCCTGTGACTTAAATCACTCATCTGACATAATGTTATTCATTCATGTCAGTTAAGACTTATTTGACTTTTTTAGAAAGAATTGCAAATCATATCAGGCAAGCTGGGAGTTCAAAAATAAACAGAAAGATGAATTAATGGGTTTTGCAACAAGTCAGCTGCATTGCCATGTCAGTGCATTAATCAACTATTGTGGCCGATATAGACATAAACATTGAATCAACTCCCAACTGGGGTATATAAATGCACTAATTTCTTAATTTCTCGTGTGGAACAGTTCACATACAGAGGTGACATTGTTTGTCCACCAAGTCTACAATAATTGCTAAAATAAGAAAGACCAAATTACCCGTAACTGATATGTCATCAACAGAGGTTGCCTTTTATCAACTGTTATTCAAGTTGTTTATTTTGTAAAATCTTTATACTTTCAGGTTTAATTTGAGAAAGCATACCTGTGTTCTGTCATATAGATAAGATGCTGCTATACAGTTCGTAGTCCAATTGCAGTCTGACTCTGACCTGGGTGAAGTTAAGCTGCAGCTGTCTGTCCCAAGGCTTGGTGAGGTTCAGCTCTCTTCAGGCCTTTGGGTTTGCAAATATAAGAACAGTTAAATGTCATACAAACAGAAACATCGGATGCACAAATGGGATATTTGTAAAATGTCTAAGATGAGTGTACATCTTTATTAAAACAAGCAATAACAACAAAATGTTCATTAATTATCATCAATTTGTCAGATATATTATGTGAACAACAAGTTGTAATTGCCAGTTTTCAAAGTTTGAATCACTATGTAATGAGCCCCTGTTAGGAAATTGTAAGAATTTTTAGTAATAAATGAGAGGGGAAATTAATAACAAGCATTCACTTTATTCAGTTGGCAGCAGAATCATTCAACCCCATTGCATTATGGACACTATGGCAAATGAAATAACATTACAATTACTAAATCATATACAAGTGGTGAACAGATAGTTTATGACAAATGCTTACCTGATCAATAGTCTTTGATTTGCATAAAGTTAGAAACTTTGATCATTCATGCATGAAGAGATAAGGTCCTGTGAGCACATTGTGGTCATTTCAGACCTTTCTGTCATCACTGAAGTGTGACGTGTTATGGTCTGATGATAACAATTAATTTCTTTTGTTTCTATGGAATTTTTGTAGTATCTTGCCATTCTATACACAACTCTAAGCATTTCAATGGGTTATATTCATTTTGACATGACTTAAACTTTGAATTATTGATATCATGGCTAAACCTCTGTACAAACTCTATGGTGGCAACTTTCACTAGAAATTAATTCATTTAGACATTTTTGTGCAATGAAAACTGCCAACTGAAATATTAAGAATCCTCCATCAAATTCCATCATATTGTGTCACCTATCAAAACATTGAGTGAACAAACCAAATTCAACGAAGTATTTCAGTGATCACTGAAAGGACTAAAAATGACCATAAATGTGATAACTGGACCATATCTCTTTATCCATGAATGATTAAAGCTTGTAACTATATGCAAATCAAAGGCTATTGATCTGTTATTTACTTGTAGCAAACTATCTGATCATCACTTGTATGATTTAGAAATAATCTCAGTTATAATGTAATTCATTATGCCAGAGTGTCCAAAATGTAAGAGAGGGGTTGAATAATTTTGCAGCCAACTGTAGATGATCAAGATAACATATGATTTCTCAACTTACTTTAACATACCAAATGAAGATGGTGGAATATCCATGACACTGTCACTTGACTTTTCCATTTGCATCTTGCCCCCAGTCCTTAACTCTGAACTGGATGAAGTTCACCTGTTGTCTGGTCCTTGGCTGTTTGGAGTTTATTCAATATACAAGAACATTTAATATCTTACAAACAAGAGTGCAGGACATGGGACATTAGAAAGTATGTTAGAGATGGGTGCTTAGCCGTTGCTATAACAGGCTACAGCAATCAAATTGTAAAGCCCTACCATTGATTTTGAAAGACTGAATTCACTAGTATCTACTGATAAGCTGTAAATAGGACTTTTCACAGTTTAAAATGATAAGCTATGTCGAATAATCTTGTTTCAAACATTGCAAGAGCATGAGGTTGTTTTGATACTAGAAAAGGGAGAGGGTAATATTAAACAATCATAGTAGGACCTACATTATTAAGATAACGTGACTGCTAAAGTTTGTTCCAGGAGCTTGATACATGTAGACATGCAGGTACCCCTCCCCCTTTCCATGAATTATCTCTTTTCAATTGGATCAGTATGCCATGTTCTACAGATAGTGAAATAAATAAAAAACGCACAGAACAGTTGTTCTAGAAGGGTCACTATTCATTAGATAAGAATGTGTGTTTTCAATTACCAGGTTGGACAGTACAGCAAACATCGTTTCAATATTTCCTGTCTAACACTATTCAACTAAAGATCCAGAGACAATTTGATGTCCAAATGAAAATAATGTTGCAATTGTAGTATTTGAAAATATATTATACAGATATGTTGTCTGCTAAAATAGTATTAGCTAAAATACTTGCATTCTGTTGAAGGTGACCATGCCGGTAGCTAAGTCTCAACGAAGTTCAGTAGCAGTATAGCTGTGGAGAAGATGGAAGTTCAGCAGCTTGGTTCTGTGTTCAGTGAAGTTCAGCAACTGACTCTGGGCTTTGTGAGATGCAGTAGTCTGATTGTAGCAGTCTGACTGATGTTCCATATCTAATACTATAATTGAAAATGTGAATACAAAATAGCAAGTGTGTTTTCAAACTGTTGTTTGATTATACAAGATTTTACACACAATATCTTGAATATGCATGAAATTTGAAATCAGTTCACATGTTTTTGCAGTTTAAATATGTAAAGGACCTTATATTATTTTCTCCTTTTTTTTTTGGGGGGGGGATGATTAAAAGACACACTTCTAGTATTTGAGTTGTCTCAATTCAACATGTGCAAGCCTATAGTTTGGGGTATTATGACTTGAGGTTCTAGATCTTGTCAATAGGCATCCATGTGGCAAGGTCTACATCTACCTAAGATTTGGTAGGACCAGCTGTACTGTGGTTTCACATTTAGGGTTGGTCACAGTTACAGCCTGAGACAACTGTTGTCATGTCATCATGAATTAAATTGCTAAAAGAAGTTGTGTAAGTGGTACTTGCATCGGAGTATGGACCTATAGAATCTACTAATTGCCTTGATAGATAGCACTATTTAGAAGACCCATTAACTTCCTTACTGATGAGTGATAGGCCTACTTATGTTAGTGATAATGTGTTTAATTAGATCTAGGAATACCAAGGCTAAGGGTCTAGTCTGGTTATACTTTTGGTATACACTGGTTAAGTAGTATCTAGGTCAGTAGGTGCTACTCAGGATCACTATACCTCCGGATTCTAGATCTATAGACATCTGATAGTATAGCAGTAGAATTCTAGAGGTTCCATGCCAATGAATTTAGGTAAACATCATTCTCTATCTTATTGTGACATATGCATTGCGATTACAGTGCTGTATGCACTTAGAATTGTTGAAGATAGCTTTCAAGTCTGAACCAAGATCTGATCGAACCATGGTTTCCAATTTATATTCTGTGTAGACCTGGATCTACGTACTACTACTAGGCCCTCCTACTACTACTTGATCTAGTTAGTCTAACCACTGTCTGACTCTCTAGATAGAACCCCGGGGCACTCCCTGTTAGTTGTACACAGTGCTTCGTGTTCGGGCTGGTTGCAGTTATAACCCCTGAAACCCCAGTACGGTACTTTACAAATTTTGGTTGTAGACCTATAGTAACGTTAGACAGTAACATTAGGACTTGTAAACGTAACAATGACACAGGTAATGCTACACTAGGTCCTACAGCCGGTTCTCCGTAAATGCTTACGCTACTGCTATACAGTTCACGTTAGGACTTAAAAACATTAGGCCTAGGCTAGGCCCATAATTCTGTGGGACAAAATAACCTAGATTTTCTAGACTGAAAAAAACAAACAGATCTTTCCTGTCGATTTGACACAAAACGGAAAATTTGTATCACTTCTGAATACTATCCACACAGGCAAAACAGCTAGTGTCACGTCTTCAAAAATATAATAACAATAGAAATTAAAAATAAATGCAAACCAATTCTTATGACATTTCCGGTTTCTTCTTCGATCCCCTACACTATTCAGGCCTTAAGTTACCTGCAATTCAGCCATACATGAACAAATCGGGCAATTGCTCTCATGAAATATCTGCACGCTAAATATATCATAAAAATCAACCCACAAACATTTCACTATTACTAATTTACCATGCTAATTACTAACGTTTTACCTATTTAGCTCCATAAACTCAGCTGGCTATTTAGTCTTTCAAACAAACGGCGATGTGCCTACGTGGGACTATTGTGATAATGCTACTACCGGTAAGACTAGATCTACATCTAGCTAGCCCTTGGAGAATTGTAGAAGATTCGAACAAAAATATATCCACATAATATGACATTATGAATCCTCATGCATTACTTTTCAATTGCAGACAGCTTTAAACATACTCACTAATTGAAATAAGACTAGTAGCGGTGTATAATGCAACTTGGCCTTTGGGATCTTGCCTCCGTCGTAGATTTGTTGCCTCTGCGCTGTATAGTGTGTATACCCTGTGTGTATACGTGCTATGTCTATGTAGCGAGTGCTCACCGTATGTAACACAATAGGGAGATGATATGCTAATGATATGTTAATTAGTATTACCCTCGAACATGACGATTGAAATAATTAAAGTCTCTCCTAGCCTAGGAGAGACTTCGTGAAATGGTTTTCACTTCTCCGTGAAAGTCTCTCCTAGCTTAGGAGCGGCTTGGCCATTCTAAGATTTATGTGATAGCTTTTATGTGATAGCTTCATGAAACGGACCCGTCTGCAAAAACAACCCTCATCAACACTCTAAACACGATATACTAGGGAATGTAATTTTGCGATCAATCTAAAAAGTTATCTTTAGATGTATACTTGTTTCATTAATCTTAGATATTCTCACTCAAGGTATAATCACACACAAACACACACACACCCACACACACACACACACACACAGAAAAACATTCCGCGGCTCCTGTGTATTGGACTGTATTCGTATGCAGTGTACCCGCGTACGTACGGACGTACGTTGATGGTGTCTGTATGTACACAAGATCACCCCTCCTGAATACTTAGTACACTATTTTTTTCGGGAGTATCAATTGGTGGAGTGCCGCAGTCAGCGGTTGGGCGCATTGCGTGGGTGCATGCATGTGTATGCGTGTGTTAGTGTGGAGAATGTGGACGATTAAAATCGTCCAGTATCTGGACTAATTCAAGTCTTGTTCGATGCATTCCGCGTCACGGTGAACCCTGTTCTCAGGGCGTCTGTTCTCACCCCGGTGAACTCGCCCCGATGACCGCTGTTCTCACGACGTCTGTTCTCACAGACCCTGTTCTCATGGCGTCTGGGTAGGCTAGACCATCATATTTTCTGTCGAGTCCGCTCCGTTTCATTGTGTGTGTGTGTGTGTGTGTGTGTGTGTGTGTGTGTGTCTGTTTGTTTGTTTTTAGGTTTGTCTTGTTGCGTTTGTCATCCCGTTTTAAATTATTACAGTATTCAAGATTCCTTATTATCACCGGGACTGCCGTGGCATTTTTTTTTTTTTTTTTTGGGGGGGGGGGGGGGGGGGGGCAGTTTAAGAATCTGATACAGTATCCACGGCTATTACTACCTGTCACGTTTGCCTATCCTGCATACGCTGCGTTGTCTCACTTCCATTCCGATTTGTCGACGATGTTGTTGTTGTTGTTATTTAAATTCATTTGGCATTTATCATTTTTCTACGAATATTTACGCCAAATCTGTATTCATAAAATTACTTTAGATTTTCAAATTTTTACCCTATATCATTTTCATTTTGTTAAAAGTAATTCAAAACCAATATTTCATAATATCAAATGGCCTGAAACGTGATAGTTTGGCTTCCAGACCATCTGGTCGTACTATTTTGACGCCCTCAACGTCATAAAATGGAGCAGGTTTAGGTGGATTCGGCAATGGCGACCTCGTCGCCGTGGAGGGGACATTTTGTTTCATTTCACTTTATTCATTTAATTAAGCACGGCAACATACTTCAGTGCGAAGACTGTTCTTCCGCAGGTCCGTGCGGATGAAATACAACATAGATATACAGAAATAAAAAACAAAACTCATACATAAAAATAACAAAAACATAGAAAACAGAAAAACATGATGATGAAACTACGGCACATACACATTTCGACAGAAAACAATCAATCAAAGATAACCATGTACAATTATTATACAAGTTCATCACCGTAGTATAAAATGAAAAAACGAAAACAAAGGAGAGTTCAGGAGAGAAAGAGAGGGAGAGAGAAGGGGAGAGACACAAGAGAAAGAGAGAGGATATTAAGAGAGAGAAGCGCATGCAAAGGAAAAGAAATGAGAAAGTCGTCTATTAACAGTTTCGATCAAGTGCATTTTTAAAGCTTACAAACATTGGTTTTTGATTCATTTCCAATGGTAACTTATTCTAATGTATTGACCTAGAATATGTCCAACTTTTATGTTTGAAACAAGTCTTAATCAAAGGTAACACAAAATTTAACGATGAATTCCTTTCGTTATAGCTGTGTGCAATCTATACATAGTATGTAGAGTATGTTTATTTCATCTCTTATCCAGTTTATCAATGGGTAGTGCTGTGTATAGTAATTTAGTAGGGAACCTAGCTTGTACGTTTATTACAGCACGCAGTGATCTATTTTGAAGAATTTGGAGTCTTTGAATATGAGATTTCTTTATATTCCTCCATACACATCACAATAATCTAATTTACTTTGAATAATTGATTTATAAAACAAAAGAGCAATATTATCAGAAATAAAAGACCAAATTCGCTTCAACAAATACAAATTTTTCACAGTACTTTAGCACAAATAATCAACATGTTCATTCCAGTCAAGTGATTGATTAACATAAACGCCAAGATATTTGCAACAACAAACCTGTTTGATGGTTGCGTTATTAATGACTTCTAGATTGCTTTTTAACTCGCTTATGTGAACCAATTATCATAGCTTCACATTTATTGGAATTTAGAACTAAATGCTTACACTTCAGTCATTTAGATATATGTTCCAAATCGGTATCAAGTTTGGCTTCAATTTGACTGATTCTCTCTCCAGAAAAATAAATGTATGTGTCATCCGCGTACAACGCAACAGATGAATGTTGCAAACAGTTGGGTAGGTCATAATGTAGACCATAAACAAAAGAGGACCGAGATTGGACCCCTGTGGGACGCCACACCTCACATTCAAAGGCTGGGATGCAACTGCATTGACTTACAGTGTACTTGTAAAAGGAGTCCAGTTGGCAAAATAGGGTCTGGAAACCAGCCTAGAAACACGCCTGCCGTGGAACACAATGGTGTAGCATTTACAGCATTCATGTGTGTTGCGTGTTGTCTGTTGTGTGTCGTGTGTTGTGTGTTGTGTGTGTTGTGTGTGTGTGTGTGTGTGTGTGTGTGTGTGTGTGTTTGTGTGTGTTTGTGTGTGTGCCTGTCTCGCTCTCAGGACATCATTCGCTCTCTTTTTCCTCCCTACATACATTACTGGCGATATGCCCACTGTGATCAGCGGTGGTATCATTCCAGTGCTGATGACGCGTCCGTGGTTTAAAAAAACAACAACAATAAGAACAACAAGGAAAAAAGGAAGTTCAAGTTCAAGTTCAAGTTCAAGTTTCAAGTTCGAGTCCTTAATACACGCCCTCTAGGCATGTTAGGCAACGCATTACGAAGGATTCCTACATTATATTCCCGAAAATGTGTTGTATACATACTGTACTTGAGTGCGTGCACATGATTGAAAAAAAAAAAAAAGCACGCTGCATGGGATGGTGAGTTGACGGTGTGGGGTGATGGTGTACTCGGTGCCCGAATAGCGAATACCGAATACCGAATACCGAATACCGAATACTTCTATGTGAACGTATAACGCAGCCTAACAGTTGCGTGTGAAATATTCGTCGATTCCGAGATTCGGGCGCGGTCGAGTGGAGTTGTTTTTCGGAGGTAAATATCATGTGTCGTTGCACCAGTTGGACTCCGGATTTCTCCTTCCGTCTACTGAAGGCATTGGATATCCATTACCATGGAACATCTATGGATTTTGATCATCTTTGTTGGACTCACAAGCTTGTGTATTTTCGCATCATTCATGGCAACGGAGCAGACTATCTTGCCTGAACAACGATATGGCAAGTGAAACCCCCTATAGGCCTAATAGAACCCGTTTCTTTGCTGTATCGTCACGCTTCAGACATTGCGTTGCGACCAGCATTTTTCAATTCCAGATTCTAGTGCTATATTGTGAAATGTGCAAATTTATTCCTTTTTTATTTTATTGATATGATGAAAGGAATGGTAGCTTTGTAATTCGTAGGCACGCGGATCCCCATGATAATTTCACACAGGAACTAGGTCTATAATGTTGATGTTTTCTAGGACATAATATCGACTTTACTATATTCTGCTGAAGCTTCATCAAATTTGAGATGTCACTGCCGTGGCTTCACTAGTCCCTTATCATCTACGCTTAGATCTGTTAATGTAAATGGTTTCTTTGACATAAATTTAGTTATCTATTTTTTTGGATATACCGTTTAACTATTCTGTTCCTCTGTACGTCAACCTCGAATTACAACCAGTATGGACTCTAATAACATACTCACCAATTCGTCAAACAATATTTGGTCAAGAAATCGCTAGGTCGTCGTATAGATCTAGTCCATATGAAACCCAAGGGACTTCTTGGTCTCAACCATTTATAGGCCTATTCTAACGACATTCAAATTGATTTCAAGTACACTTAAAATCACGAAAAGGCATACTAGGATTACTGAATATCATCAAGTTACGCCAGATTTTAATACTCGGAAAGACGGCGGCTCCAAGTCCCGATCATTAAACGCACACATGCATATGAATTCTTCTGTCCATCCATGAAACTGACAGCTGTTTTACTAATATGGCAGTTGGGACAATTCTATTCTTGCGGTCGGCTACACGTCACTTCCGGTTGACTGGAGTGAAAACAAACAGCTTGCACGCGCTAAGCCTGCTCATATGCTATGCATAATGCGCATACTGCATGCTGTGCCTGCATGTGCGACGCGTTTTATGTGCAACTCTACGCAGACATGGGGACTGTTTTTCATTACTAGTATTCATTTTGTCATTTATTCATGAGATACATACATCATGTCTTGCCAGCAATATTCTAAAAATCTGGATCCTGTCGATCGATCGGTCGGATCCCGGTATTTTGCCAAGTTGAAGGCAGCCGGACTGGACCTGTGCCCGTATGAAATCGCGGCAGGACTCTGGATCAACGACCCGAAAATGGCCAGATGTGCTGTAGAACCTGATTGAGTAGGCCCTACCCCGATATCTACGTTTACTTAGTACCTCATAGAAACTTCAGGTAGGTCTATAGGCCTATATAACGTTAGTACTGTAGTAGGCTTAAGGTAGGGCCTAATTTAGGGTAGGCCTAGTCTAGGGCCTAATCCTGCTGCCCGCACAGCTACAGTAGTACAGCTTGTGCTCGCGGGGCGCCCCGGCAGAAAACACGTACAGCGTTACCCCTCCAGGCTCACGCGACTGTTTGTTTTCACTCCACCGCTATCCATGACCCCGTGACACGCAAAATACCCGGATGTCCGACCATGAGAATACTTCCTGTATTCTTAAGGCTTAGGCATTACATTTAGGCTAAATATCCACTTCTGGCCACACTTTATAAATTTATCATTTTCTGACACACGGATAAAAAGTATAAGTTTGCTAAAAGTGAGAAAACAAAAACCTGAAAAACTTCGATTCAAACAAAACAACGTGCACTAATTTTGTATGAAGAAAATAGACAATATTTGGAAATGACTGTGGGATTGCCCTAGGAATTATAGAGCGGGAAGAAACACTCGAACGTGCGTTTTATCGCCACACCGCAGCCATACTGTATTGGCGTAGGCCTACCCTGTCATCGTCTGTGTACCGAATGTAGTTCGCGGGGTTCACCAAGATGGCGGCCTGTGTTCAATCAAGCTATCATAGGTCGGACTATTGATTCGGCGACTGCAGACAAATAGACAAGGCACTTCCCCCTCTACAGTTCCGTGGATTGCCCTCCCCCCCCCCCCCCCTCCCCATCACGTACGCCACCGGTAACTGATGACATTTAAATAACACATAACAAACTGCATGAAAACCGAAAGTGACGGCGTCTAAAACATCAATTTGAACGACAACACAGTATGCACTTTCCCGTACGCAGTTGACACTACAGGCATTGTCACTACAGAGTTGATTGGTGGACTTACAAAACAATGTTAAGTACACGAGTATCAAGGGTGTTACTAAGTCGCCGCAAAGAAACCACTTTATGAGCTAAACTTGAACACAGTTCTTTTACATGATAATTAATTGACATATTAATATATTATTTGCCAAGTCTATATTGTTTGCCAAGTAGGGTTCCTATCTACAAGGTCTACTTGTTTAAGTCTATAGAGTGCCATTAAAATTCACATCTACAGATTCTTCGTGATGGGTTTGGCTCGTGAGGACATAGCCATTACAAAATCTATTTTATCAGCATGATTTTGTCTCTATATCTGTTATATCGGTACCAGATATAATATTTCATCAATACAGACTTAAAGCTTTAATTCCGCATCATTTACATGCATTTTCCCACAAGAGTAACATGCAACGTCGTCAGGTTATAGAATTATGTTGCAGGTACCTGAATCAACACACCCAGTGATTGCATTGATAAAGAGCAAAAAGAGTATACTGTGTGGTCTGAGAACCCCGCCATGTGGTATTCCTTTATTTTCTACTTTGCTATTAAAGCTTTGATAGTTTTTGTACTGCTTGTTTCCTTCCACTTAAACATGACTCTCAAACCAACATAACAACGTGACATAAACCCCGTGATTCTTTTTTTTATTTGTAAAGTAACAGCTCATGTGATATTGTATCAAAACATTTGGATACATGTATAGGAAACATACTGCTACTTCTTCAAGAGCATTTAATTCTTCGAGCCAGTCATCAATTACTATGTGCTAACATTCATAAGTTGAATGGAAGTATTGTAAAAATTTTGACTGTTCAACAGTAATGAGATTATGATTTAAGAAGTATGAAATGAAATGCTTTTGGATTAACTTTTCCAAGAGAAAAAATTTAACCTGAGAGATAACCGAGATTGGTCTGTTGTCAAAACCACTAAAACAATGTGAACATAATAATTACCGGTTGCTTTGTGTAATTAATTCCAGAGTTTCCTAGGGCTGTTGTTTATACTGGTCAGAAACTGCTGTCAAGCACTCCGTCTTTGATTTACGGATTGCACCAGTGACGATATTTTTTTCCTATATTCTGGGGCTGCTGTGGCATTGTGGATAAGACTCCCGACTCCCAATCGGAGGACCCGAGTTCGAATCCCGACCAGTGCTTACGTCCTTGGATTTAATATGTTTTTACCCACCATATCCCTCTCGACCCAGGTGTATAAATGGGTACCTGCCTGGCAACGCTGGGGTAATAATAATGGCAGGGCCCTCTGGTAGAGCAGTGGCAACACAGAAGAAGCTATCCTGGATAAATAAGACATTATTATTATTATTATTATTATTATTATTATTATTATTGTTATCATTATTATCATTATCATTACTATTATTATCATCATCATCATCATCACTGATATAGCACATGTAGCCCTACGATTGTCGCAATCTCGCTTTAGGAAACATCATGGCTAAGATATCAGATGTTATCAATGGATTATATAAATTCTTAATTCGAACATGTTTAATTGACTTTAAGCTTTAGAACATGTGCACTGAGGAGTTCACCTTAATTGGCCAGTTTATGTTAGCCGTGTTATCTTAAATGCAATTTAAAATGAAACTACTACGAGTTACAAAAACATATATATTTCCCACTTGATCCTTAATTGTTCAAAAACTATACATCAGATAACACTGACAATGATGTTGGCAATAGCTGAATAGTGTTCAATTTTGTTGGAGTTACTTTAAAAGTGAAAGCATATATCAGTTTCATCAAATTCAAAATTAATTTTTAAGGTAGAGTTCATATTTTCCCCTATTTTTAGCCTTCGGTACGAATTGGTGTGTGTGCGAGTGTATGGTTAACACCCAGGCAATGGTCCTGGACAACGGTCAAAGTTGAAATGCTTTATCATTTGTTTAACGAATTCCACTTTCACAGCTAGTCGTGATTCGTCATAGATGTCATTTTAATTGACTTTTAAGCAATCAAAGTAATCGAAATGGTTTTAGTCTTTCAAAGGGTAGAAAGATTGATGTTGATGATGACGAAGATGATATTGGTGATGATAAATATGATGACAATGATAGTGATGCTTATGATAATTATCATGATGATAGTGAAAATATTCATGAGGATGATGATAATGAAGATAATGACATTGGTATTGATGGTGATGACTGTGATGATAGTGAAGATGATGATGTTGCCCAGTATGTTGCAGTGGAGAAGAGGGCACTAAATGACATTAATTAACTCATAAAGTAAACGAAACTCCCTGGCTTTCTTCACGTGACTGAAACATTCTCACACTATTTGCTGTGTTCGAAATTAGATATCGAAAATAAAGTTAAAAATGTTGAAATACTTTTGTTGGTTACCTACTTTTGGCAATTATTTTTTAACTTAGATGACTGACAGTCTACCTAACTTTACTGCTGTACACTTTTCTCTCCTGGTATTATGAATTACCTATCGCGGTATATACCTATCAGGGTTCTTTTCTTTTTATTTTCAAATCAAAAGAAATTTGATTTCCAATAACACATGTTTGTAATCGATACAAATTCATACAAAACAAAACGTACAATCTTTTATAACAAAATGTGTCTATCGAACTAATTGTGCAAAGCAATTGCGTTATTGGAAAGAGCAACATTCATCGCATGAGTATACATTATGTAAATGCACGCCCAATTTCGCTGCAAAAACATACAAACAAACAAACAAACTGGTTATCAAAAAGGTGTGAAAATTCAAATGGATCATAGCAGGGAATAATTGTGACATGCATGTTAGCTATCGCAATTTAGGCAACTTTACTTCACAGTGTTTTTGACTGCATTGCCCTTTTACTATCTAGTAGTGATTATGACTGCATTCCGATGACCCACGTGAGAAATGTTGAAATTTTTCCTACTTTTTGTGACTCACTTTTAACATAAATCCCATCTTATTTTCATGATTGAATGTTTATCCTTCAGGATTTTACGCAGTGTCAAAGCAGTTGGAGGCGTCTCTTTGTCTCAGCGATTGGGGGAATGAGGAAGAGATAGCAAAAATGAGGCGAGTATACAGTATACGTCCCCCCCCCCCCCCCAAAAAAAAAATACAATCAGATTTTCGCATTGATAACACCCAATGTGATTAAATTATCTAAATGCTACTTCAAGTTCTTAAAAAATAACGTTTTCGCTCTATTTTGCAGAAAACCCCATTCAATTTGGTTAAGCGGTCAAGGAGAAATATGGGTTGTTGTAAAGTATGTCATGAGTCTGATTCTTCCAAGTTTAGCACTTGTTTGTGAAGACAATAGACAGAACTTGGAGGGAAGAGATTCCTGACAAGCTCTACAAAATTCCTCATTTCTCTTTGACCACTGAAGCGAATCAAATGGGTTTTCTGTAAGATGTGGGCAATGAATTATAGTTTCGTTCCCTGAAGTTGTATTTGGATTGATTCACAATTTTTAAAGGACAAGTCCACCTTTATATACATGTGGATTGAGTGAATGCAGCAATATTAGTAGAACACATCAGTGAAAGTTTGGGGAAAATCGGACAATCCGTTCAAAAGTTATGAATTTTTAAAGTATCTGCGCAGTCACTGCTGGATGAGAAGACTACTACAGCGTTTGATGTCATATGCGTACAACCATATAAAGAAAATAAAAAGAGAATTTCACAAAACTTTACTTTTTGAATAAAGTGCACATATCTTCGACTTGTTACTGACATATGTTAAGGGTAATATTATCCCCTGCCTTCTGAAAGAGAGAAGTCGAGTGTTCTTTTGTTATGCGAGAAAAGTGAAAATATGTTGAATAGTCTTTATTCTTTCTTTATATTGTTGTACTCATGTGACATCACAAGCTATAGTAGTCTTCTCATCCAGCCTTGAGTGAGCAGAAACTTCAGAAATTCATAACTTTTGAACGGATTGTCCGATTTTCCTCAAACTCTCAATTGATGTGCTCTACTAATATTGCTGCATTCACTCAACCCACATGTCTATGAAGGTGAACTTGTCCTTTAAAGTTATCATTACGGAGGGTCCTGTTTTTGTTTTTGTTTTTGTTTTTGTTTTGTTTTTTGTTTTTTGTGTTTGTTTGTTTGTTTGTTTGTTTTTTGTTTTTGTTTTTGTTTTTTTTTTGGGGGGGGGGGGACATACGGTATAATGCATAGCAGGCGTAGCGTCGTGCCGTATATTAATTTAAAATTGTGCCTGAGTAATGGGCCGGGCCAACCGGGAGGCGTGATTTTTGATTGTATGCTCTTTGTTTGTTTGTTTGTTTGTTTATTTGTTTGTCTTTGCTTGTTTGCTTGTCAGCCGATCTTGGTAAAGACGTTGCTGGTAAATTTGTGAAGACTTGTTTTGGGTGTTTCAGTTTTTGTTTTTGTTTTGTTTTGTTTAGTTTTGTTTCGTTATGTTATGCTATGTTTTTTGCTTGTTGAACAACCGATATCGGGATGGAAGTGGCAGCAAAATGTCCACCTCCCTTTCATCCTAAAACGAATCGACGTCCTCGCTTCCGTAAACTTGGCTCCACTTTGGAAGACGTAGCTCCGACCATTGGGTACAAGAAAGACCCAAGTCAGTCCATCGGGGAGAAATTGGGGGAAAATAGACCGCAATACGGGTATTTATTGATCAGTAACAGATCTCTGGAACTGTCATAGTGTTGCCACATAGTAAAACACACTGTGATTCACAGTGTGAAACACAGGGTACGTGTTATGTCACACTATGGTTACCAGTAAAATTGGGACATGTGGTAATGCTGTGTTATTATCTGAACTGCGGAAAATCACAGGGTGGATACTGTGGCAGGTAACACAGTATGTCAATCTGAGGCAGGCATCCCAAACTGTGTTATCTACTACAGTCTCTCATTTTGTGTTGTCTACCACAGCCTCCCACACTGTGGCAACTCGGTGGGCACACAAATTTCACATATTACAGTATGTGACACAGTGTGGTCATTACATGCTAAGCTGTAATAACTGTAATCTAAATGAGATTAGCATGTGGTAAGTCACATAGTTTTAAATACACACTGTGCTCTTACGTGAACACATCTTTCCCACAGACTAAAATATGTAGCACACTGCGACTATTATGTGGTGGCTGTGGTAACTGTATACTACTATGTGGCTAGTAGAAGATAAACCACATGGACCATCGTTTCACACTGTGTCATCTCTGTGGAGGCAATGTTCTCATAGAC
>NW_027273075.1:0-42933 GCF_040938485.1 Diadema antillarum
GGGTCTATTATCAATGATGAAGTGTATAAGTAACGCCAGTATATCATGGAATATTTTGTGCCTTTACTCTGCAAACTGCGATGCAATGATTACAAGGTCCAGCGCGAAACAAATAACTTCATGCGGTGCAATCTACATCTACATTTATGCCTCCACAGCCACATTCTCCCAAAATGCATTTAATAATTCTCGACGTCTGTCTGCACTCATTCAGAAATAGAAAGAAAAATAATCCGGTCCTCGTCTCGTGTTGTCTTTTATTAAACTGGCAAATGTGTGGCCGGAAGGTATTCGGGAATAATTTCCATCGATCAGGGATGGGAAACGTTGAGAGGACTTGCGAGAAACAGTTGAATGATTTCAATTTTAAGATTGATTGATTTCGTTCCCGTACTTGCAACGCCTTGGGGCACAGGGTCCATCTGTTTCGTAAAAAAAAAGTGTGTCCTACATTATCCAGTTTTGTTTTGCTTTATATTTTGCCCATGATTTTGTCAACGGGACACCATGTCATGTGATATTAGATTAATGGGACGACTGATTTATTCTATTGTCATAAACATAAAAATCTAGATCCAAGATATTCGTAAAACAACTAATGTGATGGATACCCGACCAGACAATCGCTGAAAGTCTAAATGTGCTTGTTTAACTTCGTGAATGTGATATTAAATCATCATGTATAGTAAGGATGGGGAACATGCACCCCAACAAGCCTCAATAATCAGTATTTCAAAGAGTGGCATATGTAACTTCAAAGTATTTCCCGCAACATCCAAAGCGCACAACATGCAGTTTAGATTAAACCTGTGCTATGTAGTCTACAATGAATGTTTTAGTAACCTCATAAATGAGTGAGGTATAATTTTTTATGACAGAGAATAACATTTATCACTTAAGTGTCTATTCCGACCGTCTCTCTCGGGCATCAGTCACAATATTGTTGCTGTTTTTGCCCCTTAGCTATATATGTTTTTAAAATTCGGACGGATAAACATTTGAAACATTTTCTTTTCTGTTAAATGCATTGCAATGTTTGTCAATCTGTAAACAGAAACCAGGAATATGGTTGGCATCACTGCTTTTTTGATATCATTTATAGTAATGATAATGTAATACACACGTGGCTTTCACGTTACAGGTTACATCAATAGAACTCGTCATCCCAAATCTACCTCAGAATTTGGTGACGCTATCCAGTACCATTAGACATTACATCTCAAGCGGTCTCAAGATATTGTCAACCTATTTTCTTTCTTTTTTTTTCAGATGCTACTGCAGGAAACTGATTGTGTATTTATGCATAGAAATTTGAAGCATTAACAGCGTTTTTATTTTCATCCATTTAAGTCGCAAGTTACAAGATCCCTAACCTGTCCTCTCTTTCGCCGACAGAAATCCTATTATCTTGTAATACGAAACTCAGCAAATAGCCAGCGGTGCAGGAATGCCGTTAGTGGTGTTCTAATTCTGTAAGAAGGACCGACAAATTGTAGGCCTTGTCACTTGTTGTATAATCTCAGCTATCACCTCGTTGAAGCGCACTCTCCCTAATGGATACATTGGATTTTCTCTTGCATTTAATGGCTCAGTAGTCTGAAGTAAGAACTCTTCTCACATTAATGTTTTGAGATCTTGAGTTATGTCTGTTTTCCATTCTCTTCCGCATTCCTACAGGCTGAAGTCAACCTTTGCAAGGTAGAACATCCGCGGATAACGACCAGCAGGGATTATTCAAGAGAGCAAGCAAACGTGTGTCTCTTCACCAGATTCAGTAGTCTGGGATTAACTTGATGTCAGCACGGTCCTACTGGAAATTCAGAAGACGATTCTGGACAGGCTTATTCGAAAGGGGAAAAATAGACATAAACATAAAAACGTAGTTCCTACGGGGAGAATACACGGAGATGGCGTACTTTGCACAAAACGAGACCACAGATATTACCGTGACACTGACACCGTTGTCTCAAATGGAGCAAGCCGATGGTTACTTCAAGGAGCCCCCTTGGTTGCAAGTGTTCATTATTATCATTTACGCAGCTGTCAGTATTCTTGGTGTTGGCGGAAATGTGGTCGTCTGTTACATCGTTTTGGGCCACGCCCGTATGCGCACTGTAACGAACTACTTCATCGTGAATCTGGCGGTCGGGGACATTCTGATGGCTGTTGTGTGCGTAAATTTAACACTCTACTCCACCCTATACATAACCTGGCCATTTGGAAGTGCTATGTGCAAAATTACCTCCTTCATCCAGAGCCTTTCGGTGTCAGTGAGTATTTTTACATTGATCGCGATCAGCCTGGATCGTTTTGTGGCCATCATGTACCCCCTTCGACCGCGCATGACCGCGGGACAGACGATCATCATCGCACTTTCCATCTGGATTTTCGCGGGTGCCTTCGCGATGCCGATGCTAATCTACGCGAGCGTTGCGTTTGATGCTTCCGCGTCGTACTGCACGGATTCCAGTTGGAGCTTCACGAGGCACTATTCCTGGATGGGACTTGTCATCCAATACCTTCTCCCTCTAGGAATCCTTGCCGTCGTCTACATTTGCCTCGGACTGAAGATCTGGGGGAGGAGAACCCCGGTGAGGTGCAGGCTACACGTGACAAGAAGTTGAGTGAATCAAAGACAAAGGTAATTTTGTTGACTACGAAGTATCATAAAGTTCGTTTGGGTGGTGTTCTTTCTATGCACCATTCCTTAATATTGATGGTTTTAACTTCTTACCAAAATACAAATTCAATAGCCATACATTTCATGTTTTTGATGACAGATCACGGCTGGCAACCGTGTCTCACTTTCTCTCTCACTGTCTCCCTTTTTAGAAAAACGGCTACATATCTCAAGATATAATAATTATGTGGTTATAATCTTTCCATATATTGCTTTCGACTTATTAACTTTTATAATGTTTCGTCGTTGTCATTCTGTCCATAATAATCACACGATAAGATTCTTTAAAATGTATCTTCAATATAAGTCACCACAATGACAATCAAAATGGTTCCCACAGTCCAGGATATCTTTTAGAAATTGTTTCCAAGGTACTCATGACGGAGCTAATATGCCCCACTTCAAAGTGACTTGTTTACATCTATGCTTATGATATCAATCAAGATGATACGAAATCGTGCACAGCAGAAAAAAAAAAGGTATCTTTCATCAAACCATCCGTTCAGTTAATCCTCGACGATTACTAATTTTCATTTCATATCCATTTTTGCACCTCCAGCTTGTCAAGATGTTCGCGACTGTCGTACTCATCTTCGCGCTGTGCTACTTGCCCCTCCACACTTTCAATCTCATCCAAGACATGCATTCTTCGATTCTCTATTTTCGCTACATCAAGCTCATCTTCCTGTCCTGCCACTTACTCTCCATGTCCAATTGTTTCGTCAACCCTTTTATCTACTGCTGGATGAACACGAAATTTCGTAATGGATTCAAGGCGGTGTTCCGCTGTTTGCCCGGCGTTGAGTACGACCCCGACTGGGCTGGGACGAAGACACACGAAAGACGAGGGACGTCGCACACGCAGCTGGAGTCCATGTCAATGAGTTCTAGAAGCGATCGCTCTAAGTGGGGTTCGGAGAAGTTCCAGCGAAACGGATCGACGACGAATCACCGCCGGCTATCCGACCTCATCGCCGCTACGGAGAAGTCCCATCACTCTGTCCTGTAGTTGCCCTCGCAGGAAGGAACATGTACAAGTACGGGTCCTCTCCACAACGAAAGGTGTATGTCTGGGAACAGGACAGTGGACTTACTTTATGAACAGAGGTGCCTCGAAATGATGTGAAAAAGGAATGTGGAAGATCTTATCTGCCACTATATTATGACATTCATTAAAAACGTCCATGTTATTCAGTGGAGGAAATATGATAGTGCATAAACAATGCCAATGCCTATTGCCTCATGATAATTTTCAATAGAATGACAGAATTATTCCGTGTTTCGAAATTTCTTTCTTTATTTTCCTATTCAGTATGTTATCAAACATCTTACAACAATAACTTTATCGCGCTGTGCATACCTTGGGTCATGCTATTAGTAGTCACTTAAACTATCCTATTCACAGTAATGGCACCTTATCATTATTTTTTGGTGCGTGTGTGTCTTTTCTTTGTTTGATTTTGCGTTTTCGTATTCCCGCTGGCAGGCCACCACAGCAGTAGTACTTGTAATCTTCAGTGAATAACGTACATCATGAGAATGATTAACTTCATCAATACTGGCTAAGCTTACAGAACACCAATAGTGGATGCAATTTAATTGGCAATGGGTTGTTGTACGTTGGGTCAAACAACCGTCAAAGGTAATTACAGAGAACTGGGCAAGGTATATCGCTTTGTTATGACGTATGACACCCATTCTGTGTCAATAAGTTGAATGTGCACAAATGACACACACACACACACACACACCTATGGACAGGAATTAATGTGGCACGCATAGGCCCGAATTCACGAAGGTGGTACAATTGAAACCATGGTTTAAACCATGGACAAAAACCATCGAGCGCCAAGTGTCGCACAGAATATTTCGTAACGAAATCACCCATTTCGTCGATGAAATGATTATTTTGTAACGAAATGACACCATTTTGTGATTAAATGAACATTTCGTCCACGAAATGATAATTTCGTTAACGAAACGGTCATTTTGTTGACGAAATGACCAATTTCGTAACGAAATATTCCATGCGACACTTGGCACTCCATGCTTTTTGTCCATGGTTTAGACCATGGTTTCATTTGTACCACCTTCGTGAATTCGGGCCATGGAGAGCTAACGTTGTTTTGGTAGTTAGTTTGCTAGAAGGGGAAAAAAACAGAGTAGACTTATCTAAAAAAAAATGCTGTCAGAAGTATATCTCACTTCAATACGTTCCCTAGATTGCGTCTCTACAAAGTGTTACTGAAAATGTCCGTTAGAATTTGTGTGCATTTGTCGCTTGTTTTCAGGATATCTTTGATAAACTTGAATGGGATATCAGGATTGATCTGCAATTGATAAGAATTTAGTATGTAAAACGGTCGATGAAGCCATGAAAGAAACAGTACAGTGTATTAGTAAAGTTATTGATAGTTTGCAAATAATACGATGAAAGTTTTCTTACTTCGATTATAAGGGAAACTTTGTGTGAGATATATTCAGATGTGTTTGAGACCCGAGTTCGAGTCATTTTTAACAGTCATTTCCAATTGTAAACTCCAATTTGCGTATGTATAACATTGATTAATATTGATTCTAACAGAAAACTATTGTGTGTGTTTGGTTGTTTTGATAATGATGATGATGATGATGCTGATGATGATGTTGATGGAGAGTCACAATAAACAATGTTGTTTAATTACAACAACAAAAAATCGAAACGCATGGAAATACTGGTATTGAGAACGAAAATGTTTGTGGTTAAGTTGAGCTATGAGTTTTAATTGGAGAGCACAATTCATGGGGTCTTTCAAAGGTAGAATTCAAATGGTTTATAAATAGCCACTCCGTTTTATGGTATACACGCTTATCGTGTTGGCCATCGTCACAACTTTAACGTCGTTACACTTCATGTGGTTTGAAGTTGTATGATGATGTAAAAGACCGATTTATTCTAATTATCTTAACTTTGATAATTAAAGCCAACCAAAGCTACGCGACAGTTTATGATGTTGAATTGATCATTTGATATCAAGAGGCCTTTCTTGTAATGAAAACGTCACCGTTGATTAAAATTTAAATGCATCTACATCCGTGTTTTCAATTGAATGTTTTATGGTTATCATATTGTATGCAATGCTCACTGTGATTTCAATATAACAAAACACTTACACTACCAATTTTCAAAGTGAGGATTAGCAGTCTAGATAGCATCTATCCAGAGAGTGAACACAAAGACTTCATGAAGCAAATACTTTACTTGCCAGTAACAGGGAATTCTGTTGTTTTTGTAGAAACGGTTTCTATTTTTTGGCCAATGTTGATGACTTCCTGACTTATTCAAAGCCCACAAAGAGCATCGGTCATTTTCCAGGTTGCTTCCTGTTCACAAGGAGTACAGAAAATGGCAATGGAGCTTTCAGTATGAAAGACTTCGATTGGTGGACAATTTTGAGACACTTAAAATTTCAAGCATATAGTTTCCTTTTATGCTTCAATTATTCAATAATCCTTTATGGTATGTCGTTTTAAAACGTGAAGTGGCCCATGATTTGACTCAGGAGCGAATTTATGAAGTGATGGCGCTCATAAATTCCACTGGAAGGTCTGTCTGGACTCATTTACTAGTAGATGGTAAAATGTTACGAGCATCAAAACAGACTCTTTCTGTGTCAGGTCCCAATAAAAAAAAAAAATGACTCTGCATCACAAAACCAACAAAAAGTCGTCATACATGGATTTTTAGTTTAGGGCAGTTTCTGAAAGAGTAGACTCTAAGCTTTAAAATTATGTATAGCTCAATTGAAATGGACTCTCCTTACCTATTTAAACTAATGTACCGGGTCTATTCAAGTGGTTAATCTACCAAACCGTGCTAGCTGTGCGATAAGAATGGGACCAAAAACAGGATGTAAACCGCTGGAGCAACAGCAATGAAGGGATTATTAGATTAGGTTAAGTTGAGCATGGATTGCTCTTTTAACACACTCTGTAAATGAAGACCTGAATATAAGAACGACCCAAGTCCAATTTTTGGCCAAATTCAGTTTGACATGGGAAATTGTAGCTTATGCATGGACTCATCTTGTGTATAAATGATAAATCCTAATTACCCCCGGAAGTGCCTGAAATGAATGAGTTAAAGCTTATATGAATGTAAGAATGAAGGACTTGGGTCATTCTTACATTCATATTATAGCGCCCTCTCTCATCCTTCTCTCATCTCTATAGCAGAATATCATGTATATGAATCAAAGAACGACCCAAGTCCATATGATTCAAAGAACGACCCAAGTCCATCACACAAAATGGCCTCTCCACAATTAATATAAATGTTGATTGTCATAATAATATATGTTCTAATTTGTATATACAATGTTGCCTTCCCATCACAGTTAAATAGAATATAATTGGACAAATAAAAAAGATATGAAGTTTTTTCTAAGCTTACTCGAAATGGCCTTCCATGGACTTGGGTCGTTCTTATATTCAGATACTCAAATGATTAATGCCAACGTTCAAAGCTGCAGTAGCATTATTCCTTTAAAAGTAATCAGACATGAAAGTGAAGAGTGTGCAAAGAGTTATCAGGAAATAAAAAAAGGGGCCTCTAAGACATACCTGATCTCACTACTCTACAAAAAAAAAGTTGTAGAAAAACTGCTGAAAATGCACTTTCCATATCATTTTATGATCCCAAACATAAGAATAATGTAGAAGAAGGGTAACGCTTTCAGAAGATATGAAAAACGTAATATATTCACTTGGTTGACCCGTTTAACCTTTTTTGAGTCCTCACGTGAAATCAAGGGGTGCGACTTTTTGTTCGTTTTGTGATGCACAATCTTTACAGTTTGGTTGTTGAAACCGCTGGATGAGGAAACTACTAGAGATTATGACCGCATGTGAAAACAACAATATATTATAAAGAAAATATAAAGGGAATTCCACAAAAATTCACTGTTCTAGCATAATGAAAGAGTACTTGGCTAAATGTCTTAAGAAAGCAAGGGGAATAATTGCTACCCTTGACATATTTCAGTAGCAAGTTGATGGAAGGTGTAATTGTCATAAAAAATGATTTTTTGTGGAATTCCCTTCATATTTCCTTTGTAAGTTGTCTACATATGTGACCATGCACCTCAAAACGAACATAAAGTCGCACACACTGATTTTGCGTGAGGACTGAAAATAAGTGAAATGGGTCAACCTAGCCGAACTTGACTTTTTCATATTTTCTTAAAGAGCGGGTCTTCGTTTACATTATGCGAAAATTTGGTATCATAAAACGAGCAGGAACGTGTGTTTTTTAGCAGTTTATCTCGAACATTTTGGGTAGAATAGTGTGATTAGGTGTGTCTTTAGAATCCCTTTTTCATTTCTGAAAATCCGTGTCCACACTCTTAACTTTCAACTCTAATAACTTTTGAAAAGATAGTGCTACTGCTTTGAAAGTTGGCCTTAATTATGGACAGAATGTGATAATGTGGCATGCTTAATTTCAGTTTATTTTGATAATCCCTTCATTGTTGTTACACTGGTGGCTTACTTCCTGTTTTTTGTCCCATTCATCGCACAGCCAGCACGGTTTGGTAAAGATTAAGCGCTTGAATAGACACTGTACTTCAGAGCCTCTTTTCTCACTTCACACTTTTCCTGAGTTTGTACTTTCTTTCCTATATTTAGACAGGTTAGGAGAGTCCATATGACATCATTTTAAAGCTCAAAGTCTGCTCTTTCAGAATATGGTCTTAACTAAAAAATTCAGGTCTGGCGACTTTTTGTTTGTTTTGAGGTGCAGGGTCACATATACGTCATTAAACAAAAGAAAAGAGAAACAACATTAAAAAGTCTTCATATTTTTGAGGTGTGATTTTCCACTGAAAGTCGGCTGACAAACAAAACCCAAACAAAAACAAAAACAAAGTCCTCGTATTTTTGCTGCTACGGTGTACTCCCCTACCACCTAATTATATTTCATGCAATAAAAAAAAGTGGGGGATGCAAACATTCGATCCTTGTAAAGTGTGTGTGGAGGGAAGGGGGGGGGGGGGTCAGCCTTCCACCAAACTCCTCCCATAACCCCGACGGTTGAGCCGGTCCGGTCATGGGCTTGTAATCGTGATTGTAAGTGATATGGTGACTATCGGCGACCCCCCCCCCTACTCCCCCCCACTCCCCCCCCCCCCACCCAATCCCGTGTACAGTTTTACGCCAGTAACTCTGGTGCGTTTCGTACTATTAAGATAATAAAATCCGTAAATGCTATTTATCTGCTTTCATTCGCTTTTATGCGGAGATTTGTTGTTTCTATAGATATAACAATTTGTATCACCCATGATAATTGGAAATACATATTTAAAAAATTGTTTCTTCAATATCTAGGGTCATCGGTATTCTCTATAAACTAAAAGATTTGATCCCACCACACACACTCTTTCTTCTTTACATGTGTTAAATGATTTTGGTACGCTGTGTATAAGTACTGACGGTAGGGAATATTAAGTTGAGAAACATTTTGGTTTACACATCGTACACATCGACACGGGTTCCAGTCATTATCCACGAGGCTTGAATCGACGTCGGCGAGTGGGACTGTTATGTGGGGCGACTACCGGTACGTGGCTACCTGAGGGCCGAACCTGCCGATGATCTGCGGTCTACCGGACGCCGCCCCGGCGCTGCATCAACTTCTGAGGGGGGGGGGGGGGGGGGGGATCCGAGCCCGGAATCCGGAGATGCAAAGCTAAAAGTTACGTGTTTATTTAAATTTTATATTGTATTTGATATTTTCATATAAAAATTTAACGTTGTGCCAACAATCCAAACTCGATTATCAAAAAGTTGATTTAACTCTACTTGATTTGTTTCGGTTTGAATGCCTAAAAGTGTGTCAACGCAATAGCAAAGTAAATAACAAAAAAACGTCGTTAATGTACTAAAAATATTGAGGGAATTCCACCAAAAAAAAAAAAAAATCAATTTTCTAGCAAAATGAAAGAGAACTTAGCTAATCGCTTTCAAAAAGCAAGGGAATGTGTCAGTATCAAGTTGTCCACCTATACGTCACCATCTCTTATAATCTCCTCATGCGGTTCCAACACCAAAACTTTAACAATTCATAACTTTCGCATCGATTGTCCGATTTTCCTAAAACGTTCACTGATGTTTCCTACTAATGTTGCTGTTTTTCTCTCAGTCCAGTGCTCCTTGGGTTTTGGTTTCCTTTCAAGAGAACGATGCCCCTGGGGATGATTCCTTTAATTGACATAAATCAAGAAAATTTAGAAAGACAATTGCTAAAATCTTTTTTTTTAACTACATCATTACAAAGAAATGGATATCCATATTACCATTGTTGTATTTCATTAGCCCTTTATGAAGGGAGATGCTGAGTTTTCGAAGGGGGGGGGGGGGGCGTGTCAAAACCCTCTTTCAAGCTAGAAAAAAAAAACAGCATCAAAAAAAGTCTTCAGGTGTGATCTTCCGCTGAAAGGCGCCTGACAAGCAAAAAACAAACAAAAACAAAACCAAGAACAAACTCCTTTTTTTAAGCTATTTCGCTCCAAACTAACATATTTCATGCAAAAAAGTGGGGGTGCAAACATTCGATCTCTGTAAAGTGGGGGGGGGGGGGGGTCAGCCCTCCATCAAGTTCCTCCCTAACCCTTTTTACCATGATCTCAGAGAGAGAGGAAAAAAAATAAATCTGACACGGATCGAAGGGTCTACTGAAGTGTTCGTTGTCTTTGGGGATTTTTAAAACTGGTCGCGCTGGTTGAGACCAGTAACCGATTCCTGAAAGCATGGATATATACCACCAGCTACTACCGACTGCCGTGGAAAGACTGAGCAGGGTCTTGGCATCCCATCTTCGTACACACAATTCATTTACAAATTGGTTTTCAAAGATCGCTTCGGCGACAAGTGCACGGTGCAGTCTTCAATATTGATGTATATTGACGGGGCTTACTTCCACAGGAAATTGCTGCAACGTCCATCCAGAGGAAATAGATTACTAGTATTTACTGGTTACGTACATTAAAAATGTACATTGTCGGAAGGAGCTCGTATTTGTTATGATGATTATACGTAAGAGCAACAAGTTTGCTTCTTATTTATTTTCTTTTTTTATAGGGGATAAAACTATTGTAGTATTGAAGGTCCTGTTTACCTTTGGAAGCAGTGAATCAAAATGTTCTTAAGATATCATACATGATGCATACTATGTAGGTCAGATGTGACACAAAACATCCTACCATATAAGAATTTTACAATGAAACCCAAAATATAAGGAGATATCACTATTTTTCTTCAATAAACCGTAACTGTAGACGGTTTAGTGTAATGGAAATTTTCATTAATAACTATTACTCACATTTGAATACTTAACAATATTTAACATTGATCATACAAATTCAAATTCCTACATTGGTTGTTTCTATCCCTAAGTCACATTTTAAAATGATTTTGAAGTACTAATGCTGGGTTGTTGTTTTTTCATCTGCAAATGGTGAGTTATGCCTTTAATGATGACGCTGATGAATGTTATGAGTTTTCAGCTGCAGCTATACTGATTCACTGCGCTGTGTGCTCCGTCAAAACGAGAGGTGATCGGTAGTGCGTGATTGACACCAAGCGAATAACAACATTAATGGCAATAAAGGGAATTCTAAATGATAATGATACATTATCAATTTTCTCTTTCAGGGATATACGGCGCCTAATAGAGAGATTGCAATGCGACACTCCGTATCATAGAAAAACAAAACGGTGCAGAAAATAGCGAATTCACCCACGCACAAGGTGAATGCATCTAACCTTGGCAATTATCGTGAAATGACATGCACATCGCGAAGAAATTAATGATTAAAACCATTTTGTCAGCCGATATGGCTCAACTCAAATGGCTTTTGCCACATATTAAAAAAAAAGAAAGGATAAAACTGAATAAGATAAATTGGCAATTGTTTTCCATGACAATAACATCAAAATAAAAAGAAAGTACCATTTGAATTTTCGTACGGAATACGAGAACCATTTAGATGGTAAACTGTTACGAGCATCAAAACAGACTCTTTCTGTGTCAGGTCCCATAAAAAAAAAAATGACTCTGCATCACAAAACCAACAAAAAGTCGTCATACATGGATTTTTAGTTTAGGGCAGTTTCTGAAAGAGTAGACTCTAAGCTTTAAAATTATGTATAGCTCAATTGAAATGGACTCTCCTTACCTATTTAATTATTGGAAAGAAGGCACATACGCTGGAAAAGTGTGAAGCGAGAAACATTGCTCTAAAGTACCGTATGTCCCCCCAAAAACCGCAATGATATCTTTAAAAATATTGCATCAATCTAAATACAAATTCAAGGTATGAAACTATAACTCATTGCCCACATCTTACAGAAAACCCCATTCGATTTGCTTCAGTGGTCAAAGAGAAATGAGGAATTTTGTAGAGGATGTCGGGAATCTCTTTTGTCCAAGTTCTGTCTATTGTTCACACACAAAATCATCGAAGTGCTAAACTTGGAAGAATCAGACTCATGACATGCTTTACTACAATCCCCATTTCTCTGTGACCGCTTAACCAAATCGAATGGGGATTTCTGCAAAATAGAGCTAAGATGTTATATTTATACCCTGAAGTAGCAGTGAAAAAAAAATAATCATATTGGATGTTACCAATGCGAATATCTGATTGTAATTTTTGTGGGACATACTGCAGTCTGTCTAAGTGCTACTTCGGGGCCGTAAAATATAACATCTTAGCTCTATTTTGCAGAAAACCTCATTCAATTTGGTTTAGCGGTCGCAGAGAAATGTAGATTGTTGTAAAGCATGTCATGAGTCTGATTTTCCCCATTTCAGCAATTCAATGCTCCAGTGCGTGAATAATAGACAGAAATTGGACAAAAGAGATTCCCGACATCCTGTACAAAATTCCTCATTTATCTTTGACCACTGAAGCAAATCGAATGGGGTTTTCTGTAAGATGTCGGCAATGAGTTATAGTTCCATACCCTGAATTTGTATTAAGATTGATTCACTATTTTTAAAGATATCATTGGGGGGGGGGGGGGGGTCCCGTTGTAATTTTTTTTGGGACATACTGTACCGGGTCTATTCAAGTGGTTAATCTACCAAACCGTGCTAGCTGTGTGATGAATGGGACCAAAAACAGGATGTAAACCGCTGGAGCAACAACAATGAAGGGATTATCAAAAGTAATCAGACTTGAAAGTGAAGAGTGTGCAAAGGGTTATCAGGAAATAAAAAGGGGCCTCTAAGACATACCTGATCTCACTACTCTACAAAAAAAAAAGTTGTAGAAAAACTGCTGAAAATACACTTTCCATATCGTTTTATCATCCCAAACACAAGACTAGAGATTGTAATTTGTCATCACTGACAAATTAAGGTGATCCGATTTTTTTTTAATCAATGATTCGAGTCCTGATCGTAATAGGCATGACAATACAAGTTTCATCTGTGTTTAGAGACATTGGCCGTGTGAGGTTTGGATTCTCATTTAGAAAAGGGAGTCATATCTGCCATCTTTGGTACCAATTCTGTATACACTGAATAACGAAGATACAGCAACGAATACATATGACCTTTGACCCACCTTTACACTCCCAAGATGGCATCTGACGAAAAAGTGGTTATTTTGTGAAATGATTCTTGCGACATCGTCTATATTCGTGTGCAAAATATGGCAAAGATAGGACAGGTATTCACCAAGATGCAAAATGCAAAGTCTTAGGTACAACATAAAATCTGGGAGAAATTCACCGAAGGGTAAGTGAGAGCTAGTGCTCGATTAAGAAAAGCATGTCGATTTTCACATTAAAAAAAAATCCCTCCCATAGAGATAACACGTCATAACGAAAATACAGAAAGAAGTACATATGACCTTTGACCTCACTTTGCACACCCAAGATGGCGTCTGAGTAAAAAGTGGTTATTTTATGAAATGATCCTTGTTACATGGTCTTTGTGTGTGCAAAATATGGGAAAGATAGGACATGTATTCACCAAGATACAGGATGAAACATTTATGACCTTTGACCCTAATTTACATACCCAAGATGGTGTCTGATCAAGTAGTTGTTATTTTATGAAATAATGTACGTGACATGAACTAAACATGTGCAAAATATGGGATTGATAGCCATTGTTGTTGTTCATCTATTGCACAGAAAGTAGTAGAAAGAAAGAAAAATAAAGAAAAAAATATGTTATTTTATAGAAATTTGAAGGAGAAGCATAAAAAAATCAGAAAAAGATAAAGTTAGGAAGGGAGATTAAGACTAACTAAAGAAAAAGAAGAAAAAAAGTGTTTAAAAAAATGAAAAAAAAAAATATTGGCAGGGGTGAGCCTCGAACCAGGGACCTTAGGATTACGAGTCGGATGCGCTATGCAATGACCTATTTCATGCTCCATAGGCCCTGTGTATTAAGCAAAATGACGCTGCATCGAAGCCACGTGCCATTTTCAACCAAGTTTTTCGACGTGATGCCGACGTCGTATGAAAAAATGGAGGGCACATTCACGATAGCCCAAAGTCTCAGCTACAACATACTAAAATCTGGGAAAAATTCACCGAAGCAAAAGTGAGCTAGTGCTCGAAAAAGAGAGTCATGTCAATTTTCACTGCCAGAAAAACTGCTCTCCCATAGAGATAACACGTAAACTGGTCAAATTCTACAAGGATACATTCAATCCATTTTTACGAGGCGATGACGTCATCCAATCAAAATGTTGTTTTTACATTAATGAAAGAACATTTCATAAGCTACAATATACTGAAATATGGGAGAAAATTGGCAGAGGATAAGTGAGATACGCTCGAGTAAACTTGTAATTTGATGACGTCATTTTGAAAATTTACTTTTTTTACTTTATTAAGAAATTTGATATCTTTTAATCATTTTGTCAGCATTGCCTACCCATGAAATGACATGTACAACTCATCAGCTTTCAATATATGTAAAGAAAATGGGGGGTCACCGTCCATCCTGACGAGTAAAATCGGATTTAAAATTGGCAGTTTTTTGGCATAGTTGCACTGTATATCGCCATTGACGCGCGCGCGGAATTTCAACTTTGACGGCCCCGTATGACGTCATATTGAGTCGGATTGACTTGAAACGTGGTATAAATATTCCTTGACATTTCAGACATGCGATCAAAGTGAAAAAACTGGAAATTTCAATTGCATATGAGCTGTGCGTGCGTATATGCGCGCGCGCGTACGCGTCCGTCCGATTTTTTCAATTTTTCAAAAAATGCTCCAAATGGTCTGAAACGTGTGCAAAAAAATTTTGAGCTCGATTGGAGCATACAAATATTTCAACGCGCGCGTACGCGCACGTTTTAAGAGAAAATATGAATTTTGAGAACATGAGTAGAATGCGCATAACTTTAAATATATGTGACGTAAATTTCATTGAAAAACTAGAGATTGTAATTTGTCATCACTGACAAATTAAGGTGATCCGATTTTTTTTTTCAATGATTCGAGTCCTGATCGCAATAGGCATGACCATACAGGTTTCGTCTGTTGTTAAAAACGTTGGCCGTGTGATGTTTGAATTCTCGTTTAGAAAAGGGAGTCATATCTGCCATCTTTGGTACCAAATTCTGTATAGACTGAATAACGAAGATACAGCAACGAATACATATGACCTTTGACCCACCTTTACACTCCCAAGATGGCATCTGAGGAAAAAGTGGTTATTTTGTGAAATGATTCTTGCGACATCGCCTATATACGTGTGCAAAATATGGCAAAGATAGGACATGTATTCACCAAGATACAAAATGCAACATTTATGACCTTTGACCCTTATTTACATACCCACGATATTGTCCAATCAAGTAGTTGTTATTTCATGAAATAATGTTCGTGACATGAACTAAACATGTGCAAAATATGGTGGTGATAGGGTATGTTTTTCTTGAGTTATCGCACATAAAGTTGCAAAAAGAAAGAAATATTTCAATACATCGAAGATAAACTTTAATTTCAACCAAGTTTTTTTTTACGTGATCCCGATATCGTATGAAAAAACGAAGGGCACACTTACGATAGCCAAAAGACTCAGTTACAACCTGTTAATATCTGGGAGAAATTCACCGAAGGGTAAGTGAGCTAGTGCTCGATAAAGACTATCATGTCAATTTTCACATTTAAAAAATTCCGTCCCATAGAGATAACACGTCATAACGAAGATACAGAAAGAAGTACATATGACATTTGACCCCAATTTGCACAGACAAGATGGCATCTGAGCAAAAAGTGGTTATTTTGTGAAATGATCCTTGTAACATGGCTTTTACGTGTGCAAAATATGGGAAAGATAGGACATGTATTCACCAAGATACAGGATGAAACATCTATGACCTTTGACCCTAATTTACATACCCAAGATGACGTCTGATCAAGTAGTTGTTATTTTATGAAATAATGTACGTGACATGAACTACACATGTGCAAAATGTGGGATCAATAGCCATTGTTGTTGTACATCTATCGCACAGAAAGTAGTAAAAAGAAAGAAAAATAAAGAAAAAAATATGTTATTTTATAGAAATTTGAAGGAGAAGCATAAAAAAATCAGAAAAAGATAAAGTTATGAAGGGAGATTAAGACTAACTAAAGAAAAAGAAGAAAAAAAAGTATTTAAAAAATTAAAAAATATATTGGCAGGGGTGAGCCTCGAACCAGGGACCTTAGGATTACGAGTCGGATGCGCTATGCAATGACCTATTTCATGCTCCATAGGCCCTGTGTATTAAGCAAAATGACGCTGCATCGAAGCCACGTGCCATTTTTCAACCAAGTTTATCGACGTGATGACGACGTCGTATGAAAAAATGGAGGGCACACTTACGATAGCCCGAAGTCTCAGCTACAACATACTAAAATCTGGGGAAAATTCACCGAAGCATAAGTGAGCTAGTACTCGACAAAGATAGTCATGTCAATTTTCACTGCCAGAAAAACTGCTCTCCCATAAAGATAACACGTAAACTGGTCAAATTTGACAAGGTTACTTTCAATCCATTTGTACGAGGTGATGCCGTCATCCAACCAAAATTATGTTTTTATATTTATGAAAGAACATTTTATAAGCTACAATATATTGAAATTTGGGTGAAAATTGGCAAAGGATAAGTGAGATACGCTCGAGTAAACTTGAAATTTGATGACGTCATTTTGAAAATTTACTTTTTTTACTTTATTAAGAAATTTGATATCTTTTAATCATTTTGTCAACATCGCCAACCCATGACATGACATGTACAACTCATCAGCTTTCAGAATATGTCAAAAAAATGGGAGGTCACCGTCCATCCTGACGAGTAAAATCCGATTTAAAATTGGCGGTTTTTTGGCATAGTTGCACAGTGTATCCCCATTGACGCACGCGCGGAATTTTGAATTTGACGGGCCCGTATGATGTCATATTGAGTCGGATCGACTTGAAACTTGATAGAAATATTCCTTGACATTGTGGACATCCGATCCGTGTGAAAAAACTGAAAATTTCTATTGCATATGAGCTGTGCGTGCGTATATGCGCGCGCGCGTACGCGTCCGTCCGATTTTTTCAATTTTTCAAAAAATGCTCCAAATGGTCTGAAACGTGTGCAAAAAAAATTTGAGCTCGATTTGAGCATACAAATATTTCAACGCGCGCGTACGCGCGCGTTTTGAGATAAAAATGAATTTTGAGAATATGAATAGAATCCACTTAACTTGAAATATATGTGACGTAAATTTCATTGAAAAACTTCATTCCATTAATGAGATATGATTGAGAATGTGTTTTCATATAATGACGTCATAGTGACGTCACGGTCGACTGATCACTTTGATTTTAGTTCGATTGCCGTCTTTGGGACACGATACATACATGGTGTAAGTTTGAACTTGATAGGCATAGTACTTTCTGAGCTAACCTCTGCACAACTTTTGGGGAGAAATAAAGAAAGAAAGAAGAAGAAAGAATCCGTACAGATACAATAGGTGATCCGAGAGGATACTCGGATCACCTAAAAAAAAATCGGATCACCTTACTTTCTGAGCTAACCTTGTCTAGAGATTGTAAGTCATTGATGACAAATTAAGGTGATCCGATTTTTAGGTGATCCGAGTATCCTTCGGATCACCTGTATCTGTACGGATTCTTTCTTCTTCTTTGTTTCTTTATTTCTCCGCAAAAGTTGTGCAGAGGTTGGCTCAGAAAGTCCGCTGCCTATCAATTTCAAAATTATACCATGTATGCATCATGTCCCAAAGACGAAAAATCTAATGTATCATTGTGATCAGTCGACCGTGACGTCACTATGACGTCATTATATGAAAACACATTCTCAATCATATCTCATTAATGGAATGAAATTTTTCAATGAAATTTACGTCACATATATTTCAAATTATGCGCATTCTACTCATGTTCTCAAAATTCATATTTTCTCTTAAAACGTGCGCGTACGCGCGCGTTGAAATATTTGTCGCATATACGCACGCACAGCTCATGTGCAATTGAAATTTCCAGTTTTTTCACTTTGATCGGATGTCTGAAATGTTAAGGAATATTTTATACCAAGTTTCAAATCAATGCGACCCAATATGACGTCATACGGGCCCGTCAAAGTTGAAATTCTGCGCGCGCGTCAATGGCGATATACAGTGCAACTATGCCAACAATCTCTAGTTAGGTGATCCGAGTATCCTTCGGATCACCTTCTGTATCTGTACGGATTCTTTCTTCTTCTTTCTTTCTTTATTTCTCCGCAAAAGTTGTGCAGAGGTTAGCTCAGAAAGTCCGCTGCCTATCAATTTCAAAATTATACCATGTATGCATCATGTCCCAAAGACGACAAATCTAATGTATCATTGTGATCAGTGGACCGTGACGTCACTATGACGTCATTATATGAAAACACATTCTCAATCATATCTCATTAATGGAATGAAATTTTTCAATGAAATTTACGTCACATATATTTCAAATTATGCGCATTCTACTCATGTTCTCAAAATTCATATTTTCTCTTAAAACGTGCGCGTACGCGCGCGTTGAAATATTTGTATGCTCCAATCGAGCTCAAAATTTTTTTGCACACGTTTCAGACCATTTGGAGCATTTTTTGAAAAATTGAAAAAATCGGACGGACGCGTACGCGCGCGCGCATATACGCACGCACAGCTCATGTGCAATTGAAATTTCCAGTTTTTTCACTTTGATCGGATGTCTGAAATGTTAAGGAATATTTATACCAAGTTTCAAATCAATCCGACTCAATATGACGTCATACGGGCCCGTCAAAGTTGAAATTCCGCGCGCGCGTCAATGGCGATATACAGTGCAACTATGCCAAAAAACTGCCAATTTTAAATCCGATTTTACTCGTCAGGATGGACGGTGACCCCCCATTTTCTGTACATATTTTGAAAGCTGATGAGTTGTACATGTCATTTCATGGGGTGGCAATGCTGACAAAATGATTAAAAGATATCAAATTTCTTAATAAAGTAAAAAAAGTAAATTTTCAAAATGACGTCATCAAATTTCAAGTTCATTCGAGCATATCTCACTAGTCCTTAGTCAATTTTCACCCAGATTTCAGTATGATGTAGCTTATTTAATGTTCTTTCAAACATAGAATTACAATATTTTGATTGGATAACGGTATCACCTCGTAAAAATGGATTAAAAGTAATCTTGTCAAATTTGACCAGTTTACGTGTTATCTCTATGGGAGTGCAGTTTTTCTGGAAATGAAAATTGACATGACTATCTTTATCGAGCACTAGCTCACTTAAGCTTCGGTAAATTTCTCCCAGATTTTAATATGTTGTAGCTGAGACTTTACGCTACCGTAAGTGTGCCCTTCGTTTTTTCATACGATGTCAAAATCACGTCAAAAAATTGGGTTGAAATTCAGGCTTATCTTCGATGTATTGAGATATTTCTTTCTTTCTGCAACTTTCTTTGCAATAACTCAAGAAAAACGGCCTCTATCACTTCTATATTTTGCACATGTTTAGTTCATGTCACGTGAATTATTTCATAAAATAACAGCTACTTGATCGGACACCATCTTGGGTATGTAAATTAGGGTCAAAGGTCATAGGTGTTTCACCCTGTATCTTAGTGAATACATGTTTTATCTTTCCCATATTTTGCACACGCAAAGACCATGTTACAAGGATCATTTCACAAAATAATCACTTTTTACTCAGATGCCATCTTGTCTGTGCAAATTGAGGTCAAAGGTCATATGTACTTCTTTTTGTATCTTCGTTATGACGTGTTATCTCTATGGGAGGGAATTTTCTTTAATGTGAAAATTGACATGATTGTCTTTATCGAGCACTAGCTCACTTACCCTTCGGTGAATTTCTCCCAGATTTTAATATATTGTAGCTGAGACTTTGCGCTATCGTTTCATTTCCTTCGTTTTTTCATACGATGTCGGAATTACGATAAAAAATTGGTTGAAATTAAAGCTTATCTTCTATGTATTGAGATATTTCTTTCTTTCTGCAACTTTCTTTGCAATAACTCAAGAAAAACATGCCCTATCACCCCCATATTTTGCACATGTTTAGTTCATGTCTCGTACATTATTTCATAAAATAACAACTACTAGATCGGACAACATCTTGGGTATGTAAATTAGGGTCAAAGGTCATAAATGTTTCATCTTGTATCTTAGTGAATACCTGTCCTATCTTTCCCATATTTTCCACACGTATAGACGATGTCGCGAGAATCATTTCACAAAATAACCACTATTTCATCAGATGCAATCTTGGGAGTGCAAAGGTGGGTCAAAGGTCATATGTATTCATTGCTGTATCTTCGTTATTCAGTGTATACAGAATTTGGTACCAAAGATGGCAGATATGACTCCCTTTTCTAAATGAGAATGCAAACATCACACGGCCAATGTCTCTAAACACAGATGAAACTTGTATGGTCATGCCTATTGCGATCAGGACTCGAATCATTGATAAAAAAAAATCGGATCACCTTAATTTGTCAGTGATGACAAATTACAATCTCTAGTGTTAAACTTCCCGTTGTCACAAAAAAGTTCTTTCTCCTCAAATGTTGTGTAGAGGTTAGCTCAGAAAGTCCTCATCCTATCAATGTCAAAATTATACCATATATGTATCATGTCCCAAAGACGACAGATCTAATAAAATCATAGTGATCAGTCGAAAGTGACGTCACTATGACGTCATTATATGAAAACACATTCTCATTCATATCTCATTAATGGAATGGAATTTTTCTATGAAATTTACCTCACATATAGTTCGAATCAAGTTGATTCTACTCATGTTCTCAAAATTCATCTGTACTCTTCGAACGTGCGCGTACGCGCGCGTTCAAATATTTGTATGCTCCAATCGAGCTCAAAATTTTTTTGGACACGTTTCAGACCATTTGGAGCATTTTTTGAAAAATTGAAAAAATCGGACGGACGCGTACGCGTGCGCGCATATACGCACGCACAGCTAATATGCAATAGAAATTTCCCGTTTTTTCACTCAGATCGGATATCTGAAATGTCAAGGAATATTTCTACCAAGTTTCAAATCAATCCAACTCAATATGACGTCATGCGGGCCCGTCAAAGTTGAAATTCCGCGCGCGCGTCAATAGGGATACACAGTGCAACTATGCCAAAAAACCGCCAATTTTAAATCGGATTGTACTCGTCAGAATGGACGGTGACCCGCCATTTTCTTGACATATTCTGAAAGCTGATGAGTTGTACATGTCATTTCATGGGCTGGCTATGCTGATAAAATGATTAAAAGATTTCAAATTTCTTAATAAAGTAAAAAAAGTAAATTTTCAAAATGACGTCATCAAATTTCAAGTTTACTCGAGCGTATCTCACTAATCCTTTGCCAATTTTCACCCAAATTTCAATATGTTGTAGCTTATGAAATACTCTTTCATTAATATAATAAAACAATTTTGATTTGATGACGACATTACCTCGAAAAAATGGATTGAAGGTAACCTTGTCAAATTTGACCAGTTTACGTGTAATCTCTATGGGAGTGCAATTTTTATGGAAATGAAAATTGACATGACTATCTTTATCGAGCACTAGCTCACCTATGCTTCGGTGAATTTCTCTAAGATTTTAATATGTTGTAGCTGAGATGTAGGGCTATCGTGAGTGTGCCCTTCGTTTTTTCATACGTTGTCGGGATCACGTGAAAAAAACTTGGTTGAAATTGAAGTTTATCTTCGATGTATTGAAATATTTCTTTCTTTTTGCAACTTTCTTTGCAATAACTCAAGAAAAACAGCCCCTATCACCTTCATATTTTGCACATGTTTAGTTCATGTCACGAAAATTATTTCATAAAATAACAACTACTTCATCAGACGCCATCTTGGGTATGTAAATTAGGGTCAAAGGTCATAGATGTTTCATCCTGTATCTTGGTGAATACATATCCTATCTTTCCCATATTTTGCACACGTAGAGACCATGTTACAGGGATCATTTCACAAAATAACCACATTTTGCTCAGATGCCATCTTGTCTGTGCAAAGTGGGGTCAAAGGTCACATGTACTTCTTTTTCTATCTTCGCTATGACGTGTTATCTCTATGGGAGGGAATTTTTTTAGATGTGAAAATTGACAGGACTCTCTTTATCGAGCACTATCTTACTTATGCTTCGGTGAATTTCTCTCAGATTTTAATATGTTGTAGCTGAGACTTTGCAGTATCAGGACTCGAATCATTGACTAAAAAAAAATCGGATCACCTTAATTTGTCAGTGATGACAAATTACAATCTCTAGTTTTTTCTTTATTTTTCTTTCTTTCTACTACTTTCTGTGCAATAGATGAACAATAACAATGGCTATTAATCCCATATTTTGCTCATGTTTTGTTCATGTCACGTATATTATTTCATAACATAACAATTACTTGATCGGACACCATCTTGGGTATGTAAATTAGGGTCAAAGGTCATAAATGTTCCATCCTGTATCTTGGTGAATACATGTCCTATCTCTCCCATATTTTGCACACGCAAAGACCATGTTACAAGAATCATTTCACAAAATAACGACTTTTTGCTCAGATGCCATCATGTCTGTGCAAAGTGGGGTCAAAGGTCATATATTCTTCTTTCTGTATCTTCATTATGACGTGTTATCTCTATGGGAGTGCAGTTTTTCTGCAAATGAAATTTGACATGACTATCTTTTTCGAGCACTAGCTCACTTATGCTTCGGTGAATTGCTCCCAGATCTTAATATGTTGTAGCTGAGACTTTGGGCTATCGTATTTTACCCTTCGTTTTTTCATACGATGTCGGGATCACGTTAAAAAACTTGGTTGAAATTAAAGCTTATCTTCAATGTATTGAGATATGTCTTTCTTTCTGCAACTTTCTTTGCAATAACTCAAGAAAAACAGCGTCTATCACCCTCAACGTTTGCACATGTTTAGTTCATGTCACGTACATTATTTCATAAAATAACAACTTCTTAGTCAGACACCATCTTGGGTATGTAAATTAGGGTCAAAGGTCATAAATGTTTCATTCTGTATCTTAGTGAATACATGTCCTATCTCTTCCATATTTTGCACACGCAAAGACCATGTTACAAGAATCATTTTACGAAATAACCACTTTTTGCTTAGATGCCATCCTGGCTGTGCAAAGTGGGGTCAATGGTCAAATATACTTCATTCTGTATCTTCGTTACAGTGTATACGGAATTTGGTACCAAAGATGGCAGGTCTGACTCGCTTTTGTAAATGAGATTCCAAATATCACACGGCGAATGTCCCTAAACACACATGAAACCTGTATGGTCATGCCTAAATTATGTATTTGTTGCTGAATCTTCGTTATCTAGTGTATACAGAATTTGGTACCAAAGATGACAGATATGACTCCCTTTTTTAAATGAGAATCCAAACATCACACGGCCAATGTCTCTAAACACAGATGAAACCTGTATGGTCATGCCTATTGCAATCAGACCTCGAATCATTGATTAAAAAAAAATCGGATCACCTTAATTTGTCAGTAATGACAAATTACAATCTCTAGTTTTAAATTCGATTTTACTCGTCAGGATGGACGGTGACCCCCCATTTTCTTTACATATTTTAAAACCTGATGAGTTGTACATGTCATTTCATGGGGTGGCAATGCTGACAAAATGATTAAAAGATAGCAAATTTCTTAATAAAGTAAAAAAAGTAAATTTTCAAAATGACGTCATCAAATTTCAAGTTTATTTGAGCGTATCTCACTAGTCCTTTGTCAATTTTCATCCAGATTTCAGTATGTTGTAGCTTATTTAATATTCTTTCAAACATAAAATTACAACATTTTGATTGAATAACGGTATCACCTCGTAAAAATGGATTGAAAGTAACCTTGTTAAATTTGACCAGTTTACGTGTTATCTCTATGGGAGTGCAGTTTTTCTGGAAATGAAAATTGACATGACTATCTTTATCGAGCACTAGCTCACTTACCCTTCGGTAAATTTCTCCCAGATTTCGATATGTTGTAGTTGAGACTTTACGCTACCGTAAGTGTGCCCTTCGTTTTTTCATACGATGTCGGGATCACGTCAAAAATTTTGGTTGAAATTCAGGCTTATCTTCGATGTATTGAGATATTTCTTTCTTTCTGCAACTTTCTTTGCAATAACTCAAGAAAAACACGCCCTATCACTTCTATATTTTGCACATGTTTAGTTCATGTCACGTACATTATTTCATAAAATAGCAACTACTTGATCGGACACCATCTTGGGTATGTAAATTAGGGTCAAAGGTCATAAGTGTTTCATCCTATATCTTAGTGAATACATGTCTTATCTTTCCCATATTTTGCAAACGCAAAGACCATGTTACAAGGATCATTTCACAAAATAACCACTTTTTACTCAGATGCCATCTTGTCTGTGCAAATTGAGGTCAAAGGTCATATGTACTTCTTTTTGTTTCTTCGTTATGACGTGTTATCTCTATGGGAGGGAATTTTTTTAAATGTGAAAATTGACATGATTGTCTTTATCGAGCACTAGCTCACATACCCTTCGGTAAATTTCTCCCAGATTTTAATATGTTGTAGCTGAGACTTTGCGCTATTTCATTTTGTTATTTCATAGGATGTCGGGATCACGATAAAAAACTTGGTTGAAATTAAAGCTTATCTTCTATGTATTGAGATATTTCTTTCTTTCTGCAACTTTCTTTGCAATAACTCAAGAAAAACACGCCCTATCACCCCCATATTCTGCACATGTTTAGTTCATGTCACGTACATTATTTCATAAAATAACAACTACTTGATCGGACAACATCTTGGGTATGTAAATTAGGGTCAAAGGTCATAAATGTTTCATCTTGTATCTTGGCGAATACCTGTCCTATCTTTCCCATATTTTGCACACGTATAGACGATGTCGCAAGAATCATTTCACAAAATAACCACTTTTTCCTCAGATGCCATCTTGGGAGTGTAAAGGTGGGTCAAAGGTCGTATGTATTTGTTGTTGTATCTTCGTTATCTAGTGTATACGGAATTTGGTACCAAAGATGGCAGATATGACTCCCTTTTCTAAACGAGAATTCAAACATCACACGGCCAACGTTTTTAACAACAGACGAAACCTGTATGGTCATGCCTATTGCGATCAGGTCTCGAATCATTGATGAAAAAAAAAATCGGATCACCTTAATTTGTCAGTAATGACAAATTACAATCTCTAGTTAGGTGATCCGAGTATCCTCTCGGATCACCTTCTGTATCTGTACTGATTCTTTGTTTTCCTTCTTCTTCTTCTTTATTTCTGGACAAAATTTGTGTATCAGTTAGCTCAGAAAGTCCTCTTCCTATCAATGTCAAAATTATACCATATATGTATCATGTCCCAAAGACGACGGGTCAAGTAAAATCGTAGTGATCAGTCGACCGTGACGTCACTATGACGTCATTATATGAAAACACATTTTCAATCATATCTCATTAATGGAATGGAATTTTTCAATGAAATTTACGTCACGTAAATTTCAATTCAAGGGAATTCTACTCATGTTTTCAAAATTCATCGCATTGTTAAAACGTGCGCGTACGCGCGCGTTGAAATATTTGTATGCTCTAATCGAACTCCAAATTATTTTGCATACGTTTCAGACCATTTGGAGCATTTTTTGAAAAATTAAAAAAAATTGGACGGACGCGTACGCGCGCGCACATATACGCACGCACAGCTCATATGCAATAGAAATTTCCCGTTTTTTTACACTTATCGGATGCCTGAAATGTCAACGAATATTTCTACCAAGTTTCAAGTCAATCCGACTCAATATGACGTCATACGGGCCCGTCAAAGTTGAAATTCCGCGCGCGCGTCAATGGCGAAATACAGTGCAACAATGCCAAAAAACCGCCAATTTTAAATCCGATATTACTCGTCAGGATGGACGGTGACCCTCCATTTTCTTTTTATATTCTGAAAGCTGATGAGTTGTACATATCATTTCATGGGTTGGCGATGTTGAAAAAATGATGAAAAGATATCAAATTTCTTAATAAAGTAAAAAAAGTAAACTTTCAAAATGACGTCATCAAGTTTCAAGTTCACTCGAGCGTATCGCACTAATCCTTTGCCAATTTTCACCCAGATTTCAGTATGATGTAGCTTAATAAATACTCTTTCATTAATGTAATAACTACATTTTGACTGGATGACGGCATCACCTCGTAAAAATGGATTAAATGTAATTTTGTCAAATTTGACCAGTTTACGTGTAATCTCTATGGGAGTGCAGTTTTTCTGGAAATGAAAATTGACATGACTATCTTTATCGAGCACTAGCTCCCTTATGCTTCGGTGAATTTCTCCCAGATTTTAATATGTTGTAGCTGAGACTTTGGGCTATCGGTAATGTGCCCTCCATTTTTTCATTTGATGTCGGGATCACGTCCAAAAACTTGGTTGAAATTAAAGCTTATCTTCGATGTATTGAGATATTCCTTTCTTTTTCCAACTTTCTTTGCAATAACTCAAGAAAAACACGCTCTATCAGCATAATAGTTTGCACATGTTTAGTCCATGTCACGTACATTATTTCATAAGATAACAACTACTTGATCAGACACCATCTTGGGTATGTAAATTGGGGTCAAAGGTCATAAATGTTTTATCTTGTATCTTGGTGAATACATGTCCTATCTTTCCCATATTTTGCACACGCAAAGACCATGTTACAAGAATCATTTCACAAAATAACGACTTTTTGCTCAGATGCCATCATGTCTGTGCAAAGTGGGGTCAAAGGTCATATATTCTTCTTTCGGTAATCATGTAGAAATGCACACCATGCACACCCACCATTTCCTTCCTTAATTTGTCAATAAAAACTTTTCGTGGCTATCAGAAATGTCAAGATGAACCATATCTGATGGTTTCATGAAATTTCATAGCCTATTACAGAAGAAAAGTAGCTAATTTTGACTCAAAAGTACGCCGATCGGCAGCTGTATCAGCGTAGCATGATTGATGATCGATTATGTGGAAAAGCGATATAATGATGATGATCGATCGTTGTAGTCTAGTGATACAGCCGCTTGTTTGGTGTTTAACCACAATAATTACGTCGGCTTAACAGTCAAAAATTGAAGAAAGAAAGTGATCTCGATGCGTCTGTTTTTTGTTGTTTTAGTTCATTTTCTCCTGCGTGCTGCGTTTGACTGTATACAAACATTGTATCTGTCAACATATTTTGCTGACTGAATGATGGGAGGATAATATGTGTACAAAACAATAAAAGATAATAAAACGGACCTTACTACGAAACAAAAGCAAATATTGGGGTTGCAGTTCTTGTATACATAATTAATAAAATGAAATGGAAAAATGAATAGCTTTGCTATCATAAAAACAATAATTTATACTATAAATTGAACTTATCAATTAAAAACATAAATTTAATACCATTTTAATACCATCACCAGAAACAAACAACAAATCCCCTTCGAATTCAACTTCCTCCTCATCTTCTTTTCTCTCTCTTTCTCTCTCTCCCTCCTTCTAATAGCCTTATTCTTTTCTTCCACTTTTCCTTCAATCTCATTCTTTTCCCTTCAACACTATTCAAATTAAATCATCAACTTTTGTCATGATAAAGTCGATACTTGCCACAATTTCTAAAGAAAGGATGTCTAAATCCTGGTATGAATAATCTGTATCAATAATTTAGATAGTGATAATCATGATAGTGGCAATGAAAACAATGAGAAAAAATACGAAAATGAAAGTGGATCTAGGGCCCACACGTATTGCACAAGTCGTGTTAATATTGTTAGTAAGCGGCTAATTAGAGACTACTAGAATCGATTATAACCGTTGACATCGTTCTCTGTGAAATCGATGCACTACTTACTACGTCGGAACTATGATCGCGACCGACGTACTTTTCAACTCCGATTTCTCATTTTTCTTCCCTTTTCGGCTTTCTAATTCTATGAAAACTCTCTGATATGGTTCAATTTAGCATCTCCAAGAGCTGCACAAAATTTGATTGAGAAACGGCGAAGCGAACGGTAGGTGTGCATTTCTACATGATTACCCTTCTTTCTGTATCTTCATTATGACGTGTTATCTCTATGGGAGTGCAGTTTTTCTGCAAATGAAATTTGACATGACTATCTTTTTACTTTGGGCTATCGTAATTTACCCTTCGTTTTTTCATACGATGTCGGGATCACGTTAAAAAACTTGGTTGAAATTAAAGCTTATCTTCAATGTATTGAGATATGTCTTTCTTTCTGCAACTTTCTTTGCAATAACTCAAGAAAAACAGCGTCTATCACCCTCAAAGTTTGCACATGTTTAGTTCATGTCACGTACATTATTTCATAAAATAACAACTTCTTAGTCAGACACCATCTTGGGTATGTAAATTAGGGTCAAAGGTCATAAATGTTTCATTCTGTATCTTAGTGAATACATGTCCTATCTCTTCCATATTTTGCACACGCAAAGACCATGTTACAAGAATCATTTTACGAAATAACCACTTTTTGCTTAGATGCCATCCTGGCTGTGCAAAGTGGGGTCAATGGTCAAATATACTTCATTCTGTATCTTCGTTACAGTGTTTACGGAATTTGGTACCAAAGATGGCAGGTCTGACTCGCTTTTGTAAATGAGATTCCAAATATCACACGGCGAATGTCTCTAAACACACATGAAACCTGTATGGTCATGCCTAAATTATGTATTTGTTGCTGAATCTTCGTTATCTAGTGTATACAGAATTTGGTACCAAAGATGACAGATATGACTCCCTTTTTTAAATGAGAATCCAAACATCACACGGCCAATGTCTCTAAACACAGATGAAACCTGTATGGTCATGCCTATTGCGATCAGACCTCGAATCATTGATTAAAAAAAAATCGGATCACCTTAATTTGTCAGTAATGACAAATTACAATCTCTAGTTCTTCTTCTTCTTCTTCTTCTTCTTCTTTATTTCTCCGCAAAAGTTGTGTAGAGATAAGCTCAGAAAGTGCATTGCCTATGAATGTCAAACTTATACCATATGTGTATCATGTCCCAAAGACGACATGTCAAGTAAAATCGTAGTGATCAGTCGACCGTGACGTCACTATGACGTCATTATATGAAAACACATTTTCAATCATATCTCATTAATGGAGTGGAATTTCTCAATGAAATTTACGTCACATAAATTTCAATTCAAGGGAATTCTACCCATATTTTCAGAATTCCTCGCATCGTAAAGACGTGCGCGTACGCGCGCGTTGAAATATTTGTATGCTCCAATCAAGCTCAAATTTTTTTTGCATACGTTTCAGACCATTTGGAGCATTTTTTGAAAAATTGAAAAAATTGGACGGACGCGTACGCGCGCGCACATATACGCACGTACAGCTCATATGCAACAGAAATTTCCCGATTTTTTACATATATCGGATGTCTGAAAAGTCAAGGAATATTTCTAGCAAGTTTCAAGTCAATCCGACTCAATATGACGTCATACGGGACTGTCAAAGTTGAAATTCCGCGCGCGCGTCAATGGCGATATACAGTACAACAATGCCCCAAAACCGCCAATTTTAAATCCGATTTTACTCGTCAGGATGGACGGTGACCCCCCATTTTCTTTACATATTCTGAAAGCTGATGAGTTGTACATGTCAGTTTATGGGTTGGCGATACTGAAAAAGTCATTCAAAGATATCAAATTTCTTAATAAAGTTAAAAAAGTAAATTTTCAAAATGACGTCATCAAATTTCAAGTTCATTCAAGCATATCTCACTTTTTCTTTAATTGATTTACGTCCAAATTTCAATATGTTGTAGCTTATTAAATGGTCTTTCAGATATATAATAACAACAATTTGATTGGATGACGGCATCACCTCGTAAAAATGGATTTAAAGTAATCTTGTCAAATTTGACCAGTTTACGTGTTATCTCTATGGGAGTGCAGTTTTTCTGGAAATGAAAACTGACATGACTATCTTTATCGAGCACTAGCTCACTTATGCTTCGGTGAATTTCTCCCATATTTTAGTATGTTGTAGCTGAGACTTTGGGCTATCGTTAATGTGCCCTTCGTTTTTTCATACGGAGTCGGCATCATGCCCAAAAACTTGGTTGAAATTAAAGCTTATCTTCCATGTATTTTCATATTCCTTTCTTTCTGCAACTTTCTTTGCAATAACTCAAGAAAAACAAGCTCTATCAGCCCAATATTTTGCACATGTTTAGTTTATGTCACGTACATTATTTCATAAAATAACAACTACTTGATCGGGCACCTTCTTGGGTATGTAAATTAGGGTCAAAGGTCAAAAATGTTTCATCCTGTATCTTGGTTAATACATGTCTTATCTTTCCCATATTTTGCATACGTAAAGACCATGTTACAAGAATCATTTCACAAAATAACCACTTTTTGCTCAGACGCCATCTTGTCTGTGTAAAGTAGGGTCAAAGGTCATATGTACTTCTTTCTTTATCTTTATTATGACGTGTTATCTCTATGGGAGGGAATTTTTCTAGATGTGAAAATTGACATGATTGTCTTTATCGACGACTAGCTCAATTACCCTTCGGTGAATTTCTTCCAGATGTTAGTATGTTGTAGCCAATGTAATACTCTTTAAGTTTTGTTAATCAAAGTTTTAATCGGATGATGTCTTCACCACGTGAAAATGGATATAATGTAACCTTGTCAAATTTAACCAGTTTACGTGTTATCTCTATGGGAGGGAATTTTTCTGGAAATGAAAATTGACATGACTTTCTTTATCGAGCACTACCTCACTTACTCTTCTGTAAATTTCTCCCAGATTTTAATATGATGTAGCTGAGACTTTGGGCTATCATCAGTGATTCTTCATTTTTTCATACGATGCCGAGATCACGTAAAAACTTGGTTGACATCAAACTTATATTCGATGTATTGAGATATTTCTTTCTCTCTGCAACTTTCTTTGCAATAACTCAAGAAAAACAGCCCCTATCATCCCCATATTTGGCACATGTTTAGTTTATGTCACGTACATTATTTCATAAAATAACAACTACTTGATCAGACACCATCTTGGGTATGTAAATTAGGGTCAAAGGTCATAAATGTTTTAACCTGTATCTTGGTGAATACATGTCCTATCTTTCCCATATTTTACACACGCAAAGGCCATGTTACAAGAATCATTTCACAAAATAACCACTTTTTGGTCAGATGCCATCTTGGCTGTGCAAAGTTGGGTCAATGGTCAAATATACTTCATTCTGTATCTTCTTTATAGTGTATACCGAATTTGGTAACAGAGATAGCAGACCTAACTCTCTTTTCTAAATGAGAATCCAAATATCACACGTCCAATGTCTCTAAACACAGATGAAACCTATATGGTCATGCCTATTGCGATCAGGACTCGAATCATTGATTAAAAAAAATCGGATCACCTAATTTGTCAGTCTTGACAAATTCCAAGTCTAGTTATTAGGTGATACGCTATCAGCGTATCACCTATTGTGATTGTCAAAATCTCTCTTTATTAGGTGATACGCTTTATAGCGTATCACCTATTGTGTTTGTCAAAATCTTCCTTTCTTTCTTTTTATTCTTCTTTCTTTCTGGCACATTTTGTGTCGTGAATATCTCAACATTGACATGACGGAATAACATGACATTTTCAGTCAACATGTCTCATGACAATATCTAGCCACAATAAGGTTTTCATGACAGTAACATATCTATGACGTCATCTTGGCGCCATTTTGTGATTTTCGGACCATGTTACATGATCGATCATAACTTCATAACTAAAGGTCATTTCTGTATCATTTTCGTTGGACATAAAGTTCAGGTCACGCTCTATCTTACTTTTTAATGCTAATTACCTAGGACATCATTACGCGCGCATTAGCGCGCGTCAAAGTTTTTAAATGCTTAAAACGACTTCCCAATGGGAAATCTCGAAGTTTCAGACAATTTTAAGCGTTTCGCGCGTTCGCGTCCGTCCGCGCATTTCCGCGCGCAGTGCGCGTATGCAACATGAAAATGCACATTTTTTGACAGATTTGGATTCCTGATACATTAAGTAACAATATCCATTGATTTCCGATCAATTTTGACCGATAACAAAGGAATGCGCTTGCGTCAAAGTTGAAATTTCGTGTGCGCGTCTATGTGGAAATATAGCGAAAAACATGTCTTTGTTTATTTCGCCATAGCTCTCTAAAACGTCAGGTGACCCTTTGTTTTTATTTCATATTACAAAAGCATATGAATTGAAAATAACGTTTCAAGTATCAATATTTCCCTAAATACATTATGACGTCATCATATCATCATCTGAAATCAAAAAAGTGGAATTAATTTTTTTGAGGTACTGTTTCTGACATTCATTTGCTCGTATCTCTGTTGTTTAAGCTCAATATTATCCCAAATTCAGATATGTTGTACTTTGAACATTTGCCTTTGAAGTCCAAGTCATGGTTTTTAAATATGATGACGTCATCATACTTTAAATTGTGATGAAAGGTAAACACGCAAAATCGGACAAGTTTACGTGTTATGTCTATGGGAGGTGATTTTTTTAAAAACCATGCATTGACTTAGCAACGTTTAAGCACCTTTATCTCAGCTGATTTTGCTTCATTTCCTCTGAAACTTAAGTATGTTGTAGCTGAGACAATAAGCGTCAGTAATCATGCATTTTATTTTTTGAAATCTCATCATCAGGTTGACAATTTTGCAGTTTAAAACTGAAAATGAGAATGGAATGTGGACAAAACGATTCCCGATTCAGCTTTTACATACATAAGTTTACGTTCCTCATATTTTCTCGCCGAGACGTATGGCCGAGTGGTTAAAGGCGACGTCTCAGAGACGTGAGGTTGCGGGTTCGAACCCCACAAGATCACGAAACAAAATACTTAGCTATTTTACTTTTTTTCTTCAATTTTGTATTACATATTCGTCCATGTAGAAATCACGTTCGTATATAAACGCACCTATACACACACAGACACACAGACACACACCATATCCCTCTTTTTTGTGTTGGAGACCACATTGCTTCGACTGCTGCAAAATTTTGCAGGCTGACTTTGTCAAACCGATCATAGTATGTAATGACGACGACGGAGGTGTTGTACTTTGAACAATTGTCTTTCAAGACCATGTCATTGTTTTGTACTTTGATGACGTCATCACGCTGGAAATTGTGATTAAAGGCAAGGTATCAAAACCAGCCGATTATAGGTTTTATGTCTACGGCGCGTATTTTTCCCATGTTGCCAGAAATGGCATAGCGACACCAGTCGTTACAAGGCCGCATTTCCGTCTAGCAATGCAATACATGTTCACGCGGCCACGATTGTTGAGTGGGCATTGACTTTTTGCCCGTGTAATATCTATACATTTCTTTTTTGTCTTACCATTTCCGTGGATGTCCCGTGGCCAAGTGGTTACAGAAACGGTTTCGCATGCACGCTCAATATAACTTCAAGGTGCCTATATCACATTCTTTTCTTTGTCGATCACAGATGACCGACATCTGATGACCCCAAGCGTATCACCTAACTCGTCAGCGTGACGAGTTTCATATCTCGTTTCTTTTTATTCTTCTTTCTTTCTGGACAATTTTGTGTCATCAATATCTCAAGAATGACATTACGGAATAACATGACATTTTCAGGGAACATGTCTCATGACAATATCTAGCCACAATAAGGTTTTCATGACAGTAACATATCTATGACGTCGTCTAGGCGCCATTTTGTGATTTTTGGACCATGTTACATGATCGATCATAACTTCATAACTAAAGGTCATTTCTGTATCATTTTTTGTGGACATAAAGTTCAGGTCACGTTCTATCTTACTTCTTTTGATGCTAATTACCTAGGACATCATTAAGTGCGCGTAAGCGCGCGTCAAAATTTTAAAAGGCTCAAAACAACTTTCCAATGGGAAATCTCGAAGTTTCAGACAATTTTATGCGTTTCAAACAATTTTGCGCGTGCGCGTCCGTCCGCGCATTTTCGCGCGCACAGCGCGTCAGCAACATGAAAATACACTTTTTTTGACAGATTTGGATTCCTGATACTTTGAGCAACAATATCCATTGATTTCTAATCGATTCCTACAAATAACAAAGCAATGCACTTGCGTCAAAGTTCAAATTTCGCGTGCGCGTCTATGTGCAAATATAGTGAAAAAACATGTCTTTGTTTATTTCGCCATAGCTCTTTAAAACGTCAGGTGACCCTATGTTTTTATTGCATATTACAAAAGCATATAAATTGGACATGACGTTTCAAGTATCATTATTTCCATAATTACATTATGACGTCATCATATCGTCATCTGAAATCAAAAAAGTGGAATTAATTTTTTTGAGGTACTGTTTCTGACATTCATTTGCTCGTATCTCTGTTGTTTAAGCTCAATATTATCCCAAATTCAGATATGTTGTACTTTGAACATTTGCCTTTCAAGTCCATGTCATGGTTTTGAAATTTGATGACGTCATCATGCTTTAAATTGTGTTTAAAGGTAAAGACGCAAAATCGGACAAGTTTACGTGTTATGTCTATGGGAGGTGATTTTTTTAGAAACCATGCATTGACTTGACAACGTTTAAGCACCTTTATCTCAGCTGATTTTGCTTCATTTCCTCTGAAACTTAAGTATGTTGTAGCTGTGACAATAAGCTGCAGTAATCATGCATTTTATTCTTTGAAATCTCCTCATGAGGTTGACAATTTTGCAATTTAAAACTGAAAATGAGAATGGAATGCGGACCAAACGATTCCTGATTCATCTTTCACGTACATAAGCTTACGTTCCTCTAATTTTCTCGTCGAGACGTATGGTCGAGTGGTTAGAGGCGTCGTCTTAGAAACGTGAGGTTGCACACGTACGGGTTCGATCCTCACAAGAGCACGAAAGAAAATAATATATTTTTTTTACTTTTTTTCTTCAATAGAGTACTACACCTTCGTCCATGTAGAAATCACGTTTGCATGTAAACACACCTATACGCACACACTCACACAGTATACCTTTGTTTTGCGTTGGAGACTGCATTACTTCGACTGCTGCAAAATTATAGTTTTGCAGGTTGGGCTTTTCAAACTGATATAGTATACTGTCACAACATGAAATTTGTTCATATTAATTCAGTAACACAATGTAGTCGTGGTTACTTTGTGCTGATTTATACATGTAACAAGCTATACATTGTAAAAAAGGTATTCAGTCTTCTGTATTGATGATTATTTGTCAATTAGTGGTTTTTGTGGAGTTTCAGATAGTGATAAAAAGTATGGATGATAAGTGCAGCGATAACTCCTATAGTTAGTTCAAAGCTGTGTTACAGATGTTTGATACATACATTTAGCATTGTGTGTGTGTATATACGTGTGTATACAGGTTGGCCATATGACACATGCTAGACAATTACTCTTAATTGATTAGCAAACGTGATCAGCTATGGAACTGAATATGGTACTAATGTATGATGTTAATGATTCTGATTAAACTGTGACGAGTTTAAAGGGATAGCGTAACTGTGTGTAAAAATAAGGCAATTATAAGGATATTTTAGGGCAATTTGATAACCATGCCTATAATAATTTCATACAGGTACTAATGCCTGCCTCATATTCAAATGATAGATCGTCATGTCAACAGCAAACTGACAACGTACGATGAATGTGTTATATATTGAACAACTGTCTTTCAAGTCCATAACGTTCCCCATATTTTCCCGTCGAGACGTGTCGCCGAGTGGTTAAAGGCGACGTCTCAGAGACGTGAGGTTGCGGGTTCGAACCCCACAAGATCACGAAACAAAATAATTAGCTACTTTACTGTTTTTTTTTCTTCAATTTTGTATTACATATTCGTCCATGTAGAAATCACGTTCGTATATAAACGCACCTATACACACACACAGACACACACACACGCCATATCCCTCTTTTTTGTGTGTTGGAGACCACATTGCTTCGACTGCAGCAACATTTTGCAGGTTGACTTTGTCAAACCGATCATAGTATGTAATGACGACGACTGAGGTGTTGTACTTTGAACAATTTTCTTTCAAGACCATGTCATTGTTTTGTAATTTGATGACGTCATTACACTGAAAATTGTGATTAAAGGCAAGGTATCAAAACCAGCCGATTATAGGTTTTATGTCTGCGGGACGTATTTTTCCCAAGTTGCCAGAAATGGCATAGCGACCTCAGTCGTTACAAGGCCGCTTTTCCGTCTAGCAATGCAATAGATGTTCACACGGCCACGTTAGTTGAGTGGGCATTGACTTTCCCCCCGTTATATCTATACATTGTTGTTGTTTTTTTGTCTTACCATTTCCGTGGATGACCCGTGGTCGAGTGGTTACAGATACGGTTTCGCATGCACGCTCAATATAACTTCAAGGTGCCTATATCACATTCTTTTCTTTGTCGATCACAGATGACTGTCATCTCATGACCACAAGCGTATCACCTAACTCGTCCTCAATGTGACGAGTTTTCATGTCTCGTTCTTCTTTCTTTCTGGACAATTTTGTGTCATCAATATCTCAAGAATGACATTACGGAATAACATGACATTTTCAGGGAACATGTCTCATGACAATATCTAGCCACAATAAGGTTTTCATGACAGTAACATATCTATGACGTCGTCTAGGCGCCATTTTGTGATTTTTGGACCATGTTACATGATCGATCATAACTTCATAACTAAAGGTCATTTCTGTATCATTTTTTGTGGACATAAAGTTCAGGTCACGTTCTATCTTACTTCTTTTGATGCTAATTACCTAGGACATCATTAAGTGCGCGTAAGCGCGCGTCAAAATTTTAAAAGGCTCAAAACAACTTTCCAATGGGAAATCTCGAAGTTTCAGACAATTTTATGCGTTTCAAACAATTTTGCGCGTGCGCGTCCGTCCGCGCATTTTCGCGCGCACAGCGCGTCAGCAACATGAAAATACACTTTTTTTGACAGATTTGGATTCCTGATACTTTGAGCAACAATATCCATTGATTTCTAATCGATTCCTACAAATAACAAAGCAATGCACTTGCGTCAAAGTTCAAATTTCGCGTGCGCGTCTATGTGCAAATATAGTGAAAAAACATGTCTTTGTTTATTTCGCCATAGCTCTTTAAAACGTCAGGTGACCCTATGTTTTTATTGCATATTACAAAAGCATATAAATTGGACATGACGTTTCAAGTATCATTATTTCCATAATTACATTATGACGTCATCATATCGTCATCTGAAATCAAAAAAGTGGAATTAATTTTTTTGAGGTACTGTTTCTGACATTCATTTGCTCGTATCTCTGTTGTTTAAGCTCAATATTATCCCAAATTCAGATATGTTGTACTTTGAACATTTGCCTTTCAAGTCCATGTCATGGTTTTGAAATTTGATGACGTCATCATGCTTTAAATTGTGTTTAAAGGTAAAGACGCAAAATCGGACAAGTTTACGTGTTATGTCTATGGGAGGTGATTTTTTTAGAAACCATGCATTGACTTGACAACGTTTAAGCACCTTTATCTCAGCTGATTTTGCTTCATTTCCTCTGAAACTTATTTATGTTGTAGCTGTGACAATAAGCTGCAGTAATCATGCATTTTATTCTTTGAAATCTCCTCATGAGGTTGACAATTTTGCAATTTAAAACTGAAAATGAGAATGGAATGCGGACCAAACGATTCCTGATTCATCTTTCACGTACATAAGCTTACGTTCCTCTAATTTTCTCGTCGAGACGTATGGTCGAGTGGTTAGAGGCGTCGTCTTAGAAACGTGAGGTTGCACACGTACGGGTTCGATCCTCACAAGAGCACGAAAGAAAATAATATATTTTTTTTACTTTTTTTCTTCAATAGAGTACTACACCTTCGTCCATGTAGAAATCACGTTTGCATGTAAACACACCTATACGCACACACTCACACAGTATACCTTTGTTTTGCGTTGGAGACTGCATTACTTCGACTGCTGCAAAAATTATAGTTTTGCAGGTTGGGCTTTTCAAACTGATATAGTATACTGTCACAACATGAAATTTGTTCATATTAATTCAGTAACACAATGTAGTCGTGGTTACTTTGTGCTGATTTATACATGTAACAAGCTATACATTGTAAAAAAGGTATTCAGTCTTCTGTATTGATGATTATTTGTCAATTAGTGGTTTTTGTGGAGTTTCAGATAGTGATAAAAAGTATGGATGATAAGTGCAGCGATAATTCCTATAGTTAGTTCAAAGCTGTGTTACAGATGTTTGATACATACATTTAGCATTGTGTGTGTGTATATACGTGTGTATACAGGTTGGCCATATGACACATGCTAGACAATTACTCTTAATTGATTAGCAAACGTGATCAGCTATGGAACTGAATATGGTACTAATGTATGATGTTAATGATTCTGATTAAACTGTGACGAGTTTAAAGGGATAGCGTAACTGTGTGTAAAAATAAGGCAATTATAAGGATATTTTAGGGCAATTTGATAACCATGCCTATAATAATTTCATACAGGTACTAATGCCTGCCTCATATTCAAATGATAGATCGTCATGTCAATAGCAAACTGACAACGTACGATGAATGTGTGATATATTGAACAACTGTCTTTCAAGTCCATAACGTTCCCCATATTTTCCCGTCGAGACGTGTCGCCGAGTGGTTAAAGGCGACGTCTCAGAGACGTGAGGTTGCGGGTTCGAACCCCACAAGATCACGAAACAAAATAATTAGCTACTTTACTGTTTTTTTTTCTTCAATTTTGTATTACATATTCGTCCATGTAGAAATCACGTTCGTATATAAACGCACCTATACACACACACAGACACACACACACGCCATATCCCTCTTTTTTGTGTGTTGGAGACCACATTGCTTCGACTGCAGCAACATTTTGCAGGTTGACTTTGTCAAACCGATCATAGTATGTAATGACGACGACTGAGGTGTTGTACTTTGAACAATTTTCTTTCAAGACCATGTCATTGTTTTGTAATTTGATGACGTCATTACACTGAAAATTGTGATTAAAGGCAAGGTATCAAAACCAGCCGATTATAGGTTTTATGTCTGCGGGACGTATTTTTCCCAAGTTGCCAGAAATGGCATAGCGACCTCAGTCGTTACAAGGCCGCTTTTCCGTCTAGCAATGCAATAGATGTTCACACGGCCACGTTAGTTGAGTGGGCATTGACTTTCCCCCCGTTATATCTATACATTGTTGTTGTTTTTTTGTCTTACCATTTCCGTGGATGACCCGTGGCCGAGTGGTTACAGAAACGGTTTCGCATGCACGCTCAATATAACTTCAAGGTGCCTATATCACATTCTTTTCTTTGTCGATCACAGATGACTGTCATCTGATGACCACAAGCGTATCACCTAACTCGTCCTCAATGTGACGAGTTTTCATGTCTCGTTATTCTTCTTTCTTTCTGGACAATTTTGTGTCATCAATATCTCAAGAATGACATTACGGAATAACATGACATTTTCAGGGAACATGTCTCATGACAATATCTAGCCACAATAAGGTTTTCATGACAGTAACATATCTATGACGTCGTCTAGGCGCCATTTTGTGATTTTTGGACCATGTTACATGATCGATCATAACTTCATAACTAAAGGTCATTTCTGTATCATTTTTTGTGGACATAAAGTTCAGGTCACGTTCTATCTTACTTCTTTTGATGCTAATTACCTAGGACATCATTAAGTGCGCGTAAGCGCGCGTCAAAATTTTAAAAGGCTCAAAACAACTTTCCAATGGGAAATCTCGAAGTTTCAGACAATTTTATGCGTTTCAAACAATTTTGCGCGTGCGCGTCCGTCCGCGCATTTTCGCGCGCACAGCGCGTCAGCAACATGAAAATACACTTTTTTTGACAGATTTGGATTCCTGATACTTTGAGCAACAATATCCATTGATTTCTAATCGATTCCTACAAATAACAAAGCAATGCACTTGCGTCAAAGTTCAAATTTCGCGTGCGCGTCTATGTGCAAATATAGTGAAAAAACATGTCTTTGTTTATTTCGCCATAGCTCTTTAAAACGTCAGGTGACCCTATGTTTTTATTGCATATTACAAAAGCATATAAATTGGACATGACGTTTCAAGTATCATTATTTCCATAATTACATTATGACGTCATCATATCGTCATCTGAAATCAAAAAAGTGGAATTAATTTTTTTGAGGTACTGTTTCTGACATTCATTTGCTCGTATCTCTGTTGTTTAAGCTCAATATTATCCCAAATTCAGATATGTTGTACTTTGAACATTTGCCTTTCAAGTCCATGTCATGGTTTTGAAATTTGATGACGTCATCATGCTTTAAATTGTGTTTAAAGGTAAAGACGCAAAATCGGACAAGTTTACGTGTTATGTCTATGGGAGGTGATTTTTTTAGAAACCATGCATTGACTTGACAACGTTTAAGCACCTTTATCTCAGCTGATTTTGCTTCATTTCCTCTGAAACTTATTTATGTTGTAGCTGTGACAATAAGCTGCAGTAATCATGCATTTTATTCTTTGAAATCTCCTCATGAGGTTGACAATTTTGCAATTTAAAACTGAAAATGAGAATGGAATGCGGACCAAACGATTCCTGATTCATCTTTCACGTACATAAGCTTACGTTCCTCTAATTTTCTCGTCGAGACGTATGGCCGAGTGGTTAGAGGCGTCGTCTTAGAAACGTGAGGTTGCACACGTACGGGTTCGATCCTCACAAGAGCACGAAAGAAAATTATTTTTTTTTTTAACTTTTTTTCTTCAATGGAGTACTACACCTTCGTCCATGTAGAAATCACGTTTGCAAGTAAACACACCTATACGCACACACTCACACAGTATACCTTTGTTTTGCGTTGGAGACTGCATTACTTCAACTGCTGCAAAATTATAGTTTTGCAGGTTGGGCTTTTCAAACTGATATAGTATACTGTAACAAAATGAAATTTGTTCATATCAATTCAGTAACACAATGTAGTCGTGGTTACTTTGTGCTGATTTATACATGTAACAAGCTATACATTGTAAAAAAGGTATTCAGTCTTCTGTATTGATGATTATTTGTCAATTAGTGGTTTTTGTGGAGTTTCAGATAGTGATAAAAAGTATGGATGATAAGTGCAGCGATAATTCCTATAGTTAGTTCAAAGCTGTATTACAGATGTTTGATACATACATTTAGCATTGTGTGTGTGTGTATATACGTGTGTATACAGGTTGGCCATATGACACATTCTAGACAATTACTCTTAATTGATTAGCAAACGTGATCAGCTATGGAACTGAATATGGTACTAATGTATGATGTTAATGATTCTAATTAAACTGTGACGAGTTTAAAGGGATAGCGTAACTGTGTGTAAAAATAAGGCAATTATAAGGATATTTTAGGGCAATTTGATAACCATGCCTATAATAATTTCATACAGGTACTAATGCCTGCCTCATATTCATGTGGTAGATCGTCATGTCAATAGCAAACTGACAACGTACGATGAATGTGTTATATACTGAACAACTGTCTATCAAGTCCATAACGTTCCCCATATTTTCCCGTCGAGACGTGTCGCCGAGTGGTTAAAGGCGACGTCTCAGAGACTTGAGGTTGCGGGTTCGAACCCCACAAGATCACGAAACAAAATACTTAGCTACTTTACTGTTTTTTTTCTTCAATTTTGTATTACATATTCGTCCATGTAGAAATCACATTCGTATATAAACGCACCTATACACACACACAGACACACACACACGCCATATCCCTCTTTTTTGTGTGTTGGAGACCACATTGCTTCGACTGCAGCAAAATTTTGCAGGTTGACTTTGTCAAACCGATCATAGTATGTAATGACGACGACTGAGGTGTTGTACTTTGAACAATTTTCTTTCAAGACCATGTCATTGTTTTGTAATTTGATGACGTCATTACACTGAAAATTGTGATTAAAGGCAAGGTATCAAAACCAGCCGATTATAGGTTTTATGTCTGCGGGACGTATTTTTCCCAAGTTGCCAGAAATGGCATAGCGACCTCAGTCGTTACAAGGCCGCTTTTCCGTCTAGCAATGCAATAGATGTTCACACGGCCACGTTTAGTTGAGTGGGCATTGACTTTCCCCCCGTTATATCAATACATTGTTGTTGTTTTTTTGTCTTACCATTTCCGTGGATGACCCGTGGCCGAGTGGTTACAGAAACGGTTTCGCATGCACGCTCAATATAACTTCAAGGTGCCTATATCACATTCTTTTCTTTGTCGATCACAGATGACTGTCATCTGATGACCACAAGCGTATCACCTAACTCGTCCTCAATGTGACGAGTTTTCATGTCTCGTTTCTTTTTATTCTTCTTTCTTTCTGGACAATTTTGTGTCATCAATATCTCAAGAATGACATTACGGAATAACATGACATTTTCAGGGAACATGTCTCATGACAATATCTAGCCACAATAAGGTTTTCATGACAGTAACATATCTATGACGTCATCTAGGCGCCATTTTGTGATTTTCGGACCATGTTACATGATCGATCATAACTTCATAACTAAAGGTCATTTCTGTATCATTTTCGGTGGACATA
>NW_027273076.1:0-12593 GCF_040938485.1 Diadema antillarum
GCAACATGGTGTGGTAATCTGCCAAGGCGCCTTATTTGGGCATATGCTGTGCTGCTACCATGACAACATTTCTTTTCTTTTTTTTTTGGGGGGGGGGACAGATGTTGAAACTGAGTCATGCTCATCTTCACACTAAACTCAACATGACTGCAAAGTCCATATGAATGTTTTAAAGACTCTAGAAGTAGTTCGAATTACAAACCTTTCATCCGATTTTGAAGCAATAATAATTTATGTTTTTATTATGGCAACGCTTTTTTTGCTCCTGTTGAATACTGTGTCTTGCACACCTTTAACTTAAACTCAGCATGCGTGCCAAATTGTATATGAATCATTCGAAAACTGTACAAGTAGCGTTGCATGGATTTTTAATACATTTAACTGACTAAGGATACAGTGTGCTGTTATCATAGCAACACACTCTTCACTGCTCTTGGAAAATATATCTTGAGAGCCCAATATGTGTGCCGATCTTTACAGGAATCGCTTGTAAACTGGGAAAGTAGTTCAATCTGCGAATGTTTCTTCTGTTTTTCAGGCTGTAATGCTCGTTACTATGACAACGCATTTAGATTTGCAGCGCTGATGATTGACACGACGATTGCGTTGGACGTTCTCTCTCCCTGCGTCGTGCTGAAAATTAGCGTTAGCTTTCGCTAGGATGCAACCTATAAAAAAGTGAATTGCGCTCCCATAATATAGACTTGATGCCCGGTTTGCTCATGGGCAGAACATTTTTTTTTTTTCATCTGAACGTCCTCGTCGCGAAAATCTAAAGCTCCCTATTGAGCAGTGTGCACAACAAAGCATGTTCCAAGTAATGTATGCACACACACACACGCTCAACGTCGAGTCAGTGGATCTAGCAGATTTTGACACAAACTCATTTTTATGTAGGCATATTAAATTTTTCATGTTTCTAACTTGAAATTTATCGAATTGGCCTATTGTCAGATTTTGATCATGACGATAAAGCATACCCCTTATGGAACAAACACAGTGTTACCACAGTGTGCTCACATAGTTGACTATGTGTAAACAATGTGTTAACCATGTGGTCACAGTGTTGTCACAGTGTGGTATTTGAGATCACATAGTGTACCACATAATTGGCATACCGATCACAGAGTGGCACACATATACCACAGTGTGGTATAGTGTTACGACAGTGTGTTCACATAGTTGACTATGTGTAAACAATGTGCTAACCATGTGGTCACAGCGTTGTCACGGTGTGAGATTTGAGACCACATAGTGTACCACATTATTGGCATACTGAACACAGACTGACACACATATACCACAGTGTGGTATATATCGAACTATGTGTAAACCCTGTGTTCATAATGCTACCACAGTCTGGTATTTCAGTTTAAGTGTTTTACCACATAATCCCCACATAGATCACATACTGAACACACTGTGAATCATGTTTGACACAGTGTGGTATAGTTTGAACTATGTGTAAACCCTATGTTGATAGTGTTGTCACACTGTGGGATTTCAGATCATTCATTTACCACATAATCCACACAGACTTTGCATACCGGACACTGTGACTTGTGCTTACCACAGTGTGGTATATATTGAACTACATATGTGTAAACCCTGTGCTCGGTGTTGTCACTTTGTGGGTTTCAGATTATTCACTTGCATCATCTCCACATACTTGGCATACTGAACACACAGTGTGGTTTATTTATGTGTACTCCTGTGTCCATAATGTTGTTACACAGTGGGATTTCATATCATTGATTTAACACTATAATATCCACATGCTAGATGTATCTTATTTTGAATAACTAAAAAATAATGAAAATTAAATTTCCTCAAATTTACACAGAAGGTAGCCGCTGAATAACGCACAATTTTGTTGTGTGCTGTTTCAAAATATTGCAGGGAACAGCATACAACAAAATTGTATGCCTGTATTAGCTACCTAATGTGTAACTTTGTGGAAAGTTATATTTTCATGGGTTTTCAGTTATTCACGATCAAAAGCTCAAATTATTTTTTAAACATCTAGTACTTTGACACACAATAACTCATGTTTACCGCATTGTGGTGTATATTGAACTTTGCTTTAGTATTGTCAGTAGGGGATTTCAGATCTTGTACTACCACATGGCATGTTAATCGGATCCTTGTGAAACCAGGCTATTTCTGGTTTTGTTGGGGGGGAGGAAGCATTTTACCAGTTTGGTGAAAGGATTCAAATATTGTAGTTTATTAATAGATGTACATGTATGTATCAAATTAAAAGAATATACCTCATCACTACGTGTACTCCCAGAGATTTTTATCAAGTTTGTAAAGCCACTTAAAGGCATAATTTACCATTTGCAGATGAAAGAAAAACCAAACATTAGTGCTTTAAAATGTGAGTTAGGGATAGAAACAACCACTGTAAAAATTTGAATCCGTATAATCGATGTTAAGTATTGTTAAGTACGCAAAATGTGAACAATAGTTATAATAAGAATGCTTCCAGACTAAACCGTATACAGTTATGGTTCATTGAGAAAAATCCTGATATCTCCTCATATTTTAGTCTTTATTGCAAAAATGTTATATGGTAGGATGTTTGTGATACAACAGACCTACAAATATGCATCAAATGTGATATCTTGAATATTTTTGAAATCACTGCTCCCAAAGGTAAACTGGACCTTTAACTGGTCTGATTATCCAATAAAGTAATAAACCAATAACTTAAAGCTGGACAATATGCCCCACCCTTTAAGTACACGGTAGTTGCAAATGTTATATACTTATTCATTTCCTAATTTCATTTGAAACCTTTCAAATTTCAAATACTGGCATGGAACAACAGATTCATTTAATGTGAGAATATGACCTACACATATCATTTATCCAACCTTCAGATGAATAAATCATGCACTTAGTGTCGTGTTAATACTGTTTACGGATGCATAACATCAAACACTAGAAATGATATAACACTAGGAGTATCTGTATTTGTGGAAAGAGAACAAAAAGTGACATGTTATAACTTCCCTGTTTCTCTCATAAATTACATGCTTTCCTAAGATTTCACCAGGAGGTATTGCATACAATCTATTTGTCACACGTTTCACTACTCTGATGTGTACAGCATCAGCATGGCTCTCCCTGTCTCTATTCTTTACAAATGGGCCATCATGCTCTACATACTTAATGAGAGCAAAGCATCACTATCATCTTCCGAAACCACAAAATCATGTACAAATGTCACTTCATTGCCTGTTACTTGTACATAATAATTTATTCTGGTAGTGTGCCGAGAATATTCAGTAGTATGGATACAAACTGTGTTTACAAGTGCTTTCTCGTACACTTTAATTACAGAAAAATGTCACAGGATATTCTTGTGGTTTTTTTTTTTCGTGACATGCTATACCACATGACTATCACAGGACAATACCACACAGCAGTACCACACAGTAGTACCAACTGGAATATAAAAAAAAGCAAAAAAAAAAAAACCCAAAACAAAACAAAATGCATATTCCAGAATCTCATTAATAGGCGAGTTATGCTGCGAATCATGACAATGATTTAAGCAGTACTTAACCTGTCCTATACTCCTACAGTATTACCTATCAAGTGGGAGTGCTGAGGTACAGAATGTGATACTTCATGCGGTATTTCTGTGGTATTCCTGTGGTATTCCTGTGGTGACACTTTGGTATTCCTGTGGTAACACTGTGGTATTCCTGTGGTATTCCTGTGGTACAGACTTTGCTTAGCTCATGAATATTTATAAAAAGCAACCTAAATTTTACAAAATTCATAAAATACTTCTAAATTCGAAGTATTTGTGATGGGATTTCCTTTGAACTATTGTCTAATAATGTTATGTTATACCAATGTCATAAATTTTGTTATAAAAAAGATAATTTCATATTCAATAACAGTGTTATCTACTCAGTAACCGTGCCTTCATGCATTACAAATATTAATACACCTGATGACTATGTGGTATTTGATATATCAGATGACTATGTGGTGACTACCACATTGTACTGTGGTGGACTATGTGGTGACTGCCACAGTGTGGTAGACTATGTGGTGAATACCATAGTGTGGAGGACTATGTGGTGACTGCCACAGTGTGGTAGACTATGTGGTGAATACCATAGTGTGGTGGATTATGTAGTGACTACCACAGTGTAATGGACTATGTGGTTATAACCCTGTGGTCATAGTGTGTGACACTGTGGTTTAATTCACAGTGTTTTAATATGTGTTTTGGACCATGTGGTAATGCTATGTTGCACAGTGTGGTGACGCTGTGTTTCACACTGTGGTAAATACACAGTGTTACCACACGTCCCAAAATCACATATTAAACACATGTGTTCGACACTGTATTACACACTGTGTTCCACACTGTGTTCGACACTGTGTGCCACACTGTGTTGCACACTGTGTTGCATAGTGTGGTAAAACTGTGTTCTTTCCATAAGGGACATTATACCAAAATAAGAAATAAAATAGTGAAAAGTGGATTTAGCAGGTTTGGAAACAAACTTTTCGATTGTCGACGGAGCAAATGTATCTTCGAAGAAAATGTTGCAGTAGCAGTTGACGGCGGATCATAGATTATGCCGGCCGAGCAAATGGCAGAGCAAATGTCTGCGGAGTAAATGTCGTCCGAAGAAATTTTTGAGGTGAAAATATCACTGGGCATTTATCACAGAGCACAAGCCGCAATATACGAAACATTTCTCGGCGGAGCCATGCCGTCAATCCCTCGTTTGAGGCGAGTCCCCAACTTCCACAAAGAAAGTGGGGTTCTATACCGCTTTCAAGATTTTTCGTTTGGGAGTTGGGAGTCGAAGTATTTGTCCATTTGCAAATAAACTTTCTGCTCGGCGTGACAAACCTGGAGGCCAAGCCAGGGTTTGATGACTCCAGCAGCTGTCGTATTACGTAAGAGCATGATAAGGATATCTGCCTGTGGCAGACCATTCAAAGTGAACTCAATTTTCTCTATCCTTTCTAAAGTTTTCAATTTTATATTCTATTGAGAAATTCTTTGGTCATCCATTTTACATTTCGAACGAAAAAAAATTGACCCGTAAAAAACGAAAATACAGGAATAAGAAGGAGAGCATTGCCAGTTTGCCGGTGCTGACAATGTGCTATTTGGCAGTGAGTTACAACGGGGAGGTGAGACTACCTCCCTGGTTACAATCAGCCTGCTGACTGGATCATTGAGAAAGAGAGAGAGAGAGGGAGAGAGAGAGAGAGAGAGGGGGGGCGGGGGGGGGGAGGGAGAGAGGGAGAGAGAGAAAGAGAGGGGGGGAGAGATGGGGGAGAGACCAAATGGAATGACAATAGTTCCGGTCACTGCAGTACAGACATGCTCTGTCTGGCATACGCTGAATGTCTACACTCACACACACACACACGTACACACACACACGCACCATGGAGCTACATAGCCCATGCCAAAACCAAAACAATCTCCTCCTCTCGCGGTGCCCCCCCCCCCCCCCCCTGTGGCGCTGTGGCGATGACTGATGCTTAGATTAGGCCAGGGTCAAGAAACAGGTGTTTTATATCTTTGATTTTAAGTCATTGATTGCCAAGATATACACTGGCATTATTTACGGGGGTGTAGCCTCTTCAAACGAGAGATTTGCGTCATGATTATGTCATAGCGCCCTTGAATCACAGATGAGAGGAAGATATCAAAAACTTTGGGTCTGCAAATATAATTTCAATGGACAAGGTGCTTATACGATATCGCCGGAAGCCACACTATATGTTTCGGGAAGAGTAATTTCTAGTACGTGTTGCGCAAGCTGTTGACTGGTGATACGAGAAAAGATCTTTTCTGTTACAGCAAGCAAGTGAATTCCTCCGTCGATTGTGTTGTCTGCGCTGTCACGTTTCTTGAAGGTGGTTACAATGTTTGCCTCTCTCCATTCATCAAGTGTGGTCTTCTTCCCATGCCCTTACAGTAATAGAAACGTTTTGAAGTTTTCCCATATTTAATGGGATAGTGAAGTAGTGGTGTAAGGTTTTTGGCCTTTTTCCTACTGTGAGCGTCGGTCGTTAGCCTTGGTTTCTATACAGACAGTATCAAGAAAGTTTAGGGTCTTTTGTACAATTTTTTGTACATTTATTTTGTTTTTTACAAAGGAAAATCACACAAGCAAACTCTTTGAGATTTTTTACACTGTGTCTGGAAGTTAAGGGTATAGACCGGATATCTTAAAGGCGCTCTATCGCATTTTGCCACACCTCTATCAATGAAGAAAGGAGTCATTGTCATCAAAATTGTCCTGAAACATCAGGACAATTTTGATGACAATGACTCCTTTCTTCATTGATAGAGGTGTGGCAAAATGCGATAGAGCGCCTTTAAGATATCCGGTCTATACCCTTAACTTCCAGACACAGTGTAAAAAATCTCAAAGAGTTTGCTTGTGTGATTTTCCTTTGTAAAAAACAAAATAAATGTACAAAAAATTGTACAAAAGACCCTAAACTTTCTTGATACTGTCTGTATAGAAACCAAGGCTAACGACCGACGCTCACAGTAGGGAAAAAGGCCAAAAACCTTACACCACTACTTCACTATCCCATTAAATATGGGAAAACTTCAAAACGTTTCTATTACTGTAAGGGCATGGGAAGAGACCACACTTGATGAATGGAGAGAGGCAAACATTGTAACCACCTTCAAGAAACGTGACAGCGCAGACAACACAATCGACGGAGGAATTCACTTGCTTGCTGTAACAGAAAAGATCTTTTCTCGTATCACCAGTCAACAGCTTGCGCAACACGTACTAGAAATTACTCTTCCCGAAACATATAGTGTGGCTTCCGGCGATATCGTATAAGCACCTTGTCCATTGAAATTATATTTGCAGACCCAAAGTTTTTGATATCTTCCTCTCATCTGTGATTCAAGGGCGCTATGACATAATCATGACGCAAATCTCTCGTTTGAAGAGGCTACACCCCCGTAAATAATGCCAGTGTATATCTTGGCAATCAATGACTTAAAATCAAAGATATAAAACACCTGTTTCTTGACCCTGGCCTAATCTAAGCATCAGTCATCGCCACAGCGCCACAGGGGGGGGGGGGGGGGCACCGCGAGAGGAGGAGATTGTTTTGGTTTTGGCATGGGCTATGTAGCTCCATGGTGCGTGTGTGTGTGTACGTGTGTGTGTGTGTGAGTGTAGACATTCAGCGTATGCAGACAGAGCATGTCTGTACTGCAGTGACCGGAACTATTGTCATTCCATTTGTCTCTCCCCCATCTCTCCCCCCCTCTCTTTCTCTCTCTCCCTCTCTCCCTCCCCCCGCCCCCCCTCTCTCTCTCTCTCTCTCCCTCTCTCTCTCTCTTTCTCAATGATCCAGTCAGCAGGCTGATTGTAACCAGGGAGGTAGTCTCACCTCCCCGTTGTAACTCACTGCCAAATAGCACATTGTCAGCACCGGCAAACTGGCAATGCTCTCCTTCTTATTCCTGTATTTTCGTTTTTTACGGGTCAATTTTTTTTCGTTCGAAATGTAAAATGGATGACCAAAGAATTTCTCAATAGAATATAAAATTGAAAACTTTAGAAAGGATAGAGAAAATTGAGTTCACTTTGAATGGTCTGCCACAGGCAGATATCCTTATCATGCTCTTACGTAATACGACAGCTGCTGGAGTCATCAAACCCTGGCTTGGCCTCCAGGTTTGTCACGCCGAGCAGAAAGTTTATTTGCAATGGACAAATACTTCGACTCCCAACTCCCAAACGAAAAATCTTGAAAGCGGTATAGAACCCCACTTTCTTTGTGGAAGTTGGGGACTCGCCTCAAACGAGGGATTGACGGCATGGCTCCGCCGAGAAATGTTTCGTATATTGCGGCTTGTGCTCTGTGATAAATGCCCAGTGATATTTTCACCTCAAAAATTTCTTCGGACGACATTTACTCCGCAGACATTTGCTCTGCCATTTGCTCGGCCGGCATAATCTATGATCCGCCGTCAACTGCTACTGCAACATTTTCTTCGAAGATACATTTGCTCCGTCGACAATCGAAAAGTTTGTTTCCAAACCTGCTAAATCCACTTTTCACTATTTTATTTCTTATTTTGGTATAATGTCCCTTATGGAAAGAACACAGTTTTACCACACTATGCAACACAGTGTGCAACACAGTGTGGCACACAGTGTCGAACACAGTGTGGAACACAGTGTGTAATACAGTGTCGAACACATGTGTTTAATATGTGATTTTGGGACGTGTGGTAACACTGTGTATTTACCACAGTGTGAAACACAGCGTCACCACACTGTGCAACATAGCATTACCACATGGTCCAAAACACATATTAAAAACACTGTGAATTAAACCACAGTGTCACACACTATGACCACAGGGTTATAACCACATAGTCCATTACACTGTGGTAGTCACTACATAATCCACCACACTATGGTATTCACCACATAGTCTACCACACTGTGGCAGTCACCACATAGTCCTCCACACTATGGTATTCACCACATAGTCTACCACACTGTGGCAGTCACCACATAGTCCACCACAGTACAATGTGGTAGTCACCACATAGTCATCTGATATATCAAATACCACATAGTCATCAGGTGTATTAATATTTGTAATGCATGAAGGCACGGTTACTGAGTAGATAACACTGTTATTGAATATGAAATTATCTTTTTTATAACAAAATTTATGACATTGGTATAACATAACATTATTAGACAATAGTTCAAAGGAAATCCCATCACAAATACTTCGAATTTAGAAGTATTTTATGAATTTTGTAAAATTTAGGTTGCTTTTATAAATATTCATGAGCTAAGCAAAGTCTGTACCACAGGAATACCACAGGAATACCACAGTGTTACCACAGGAATACCAAAGTGTCACCACAGGAATACCACAGGAATACCACAGAAATACCGCATGAAGTATCACATTCTGTACCTCAGCACTCCCACTTGATAGGTAATACTGTAGGAGTATAGGACAGGTTAAGTACTGCTTAAATCATTGTCATGATTCGCAGCATAACTCGCCTATTAATGAGATTCTGGAATATGCATTTTGTTTTGTTTTGGGTTTTTTTTTTGCTTTTTTTATATTCCAGTTGGTACTACTGTGTGGTACTGCTGTGTGGTATTGTCCTGTGATAGTCATGTGGTATAGCATGTCACGAAAAAAAAAAACCACAAGAATATCCTGTGACATTTTTCTGTAATTAAAGTGTACGAGAAAGCACTTGTAAACACAGTTTGTATCCATACTACTGAATATTCTCGGCACACTACCAGAATAAATTATTATGTACAAGTAACAGGCAATGAAGTGACATTTGTACATGATTTTGTGGTTTCGGAAGATGATAGTGATGCCTTTGCTCTCATTAAGTATGTAGAGCATGATGGCCCATTTGTAAAGAATAGAGACAGGGAGAGCCATGCTGATGCTGTACACATCAGAGTAGTGAAACGTGTGACAAATAGATTGTATGCAATACCTCCTGGTGAAATCTTAGGAAAGCATGTAATTTATGAGAGAAACAGGGAAGTTATAACATGTCACTTTTTGTTCTCTTTCCACAAATACAGATACTCCTAGTGTTATATCATTTCTAGTGTTTGATGTTATGCATCCGTAAACAGTATTAACACGACACTAAGTGCATGATTTATTCATCTGAAGGTTGGATAAATGATATGTGTAGGTCATATTCTCACATTAAATGAATCTGTTGTTCCATGCCAGTATTTGAAATTTGAAAGGTTTCAAATGAAATTAGGAAAATGAATAAGTATATAACATTTGCAACTACCGTGTACTTAAAGGGTGGGGCATATTGTCCAGCTTTAAGTTATTGGTTTATTACTTTATTGGATAATCAGACCAGTTAAAGGTCCAGTTTACCTTTGGGAGCAGTGATTTCAAAAATATTCAAGATATCACATTTGATGCATATTTGTAGGTCTGTTGTATCACAAAACATCCTACCATATAACATTTTTGCAATAAAGACTAAAATATGAGGAGATATCAGGATTTTTCTCAATGAACCATAACTGTATACGGTTTAGTCTGGAAGCATTCTTATTATAACTATTGTTCACATTTTGCGTACTTAACAATACTTAACATCGATTATACGGATTCAAATTTTTACAGTGGTTGTTTCTATCCCTAACTCACATTTTAAAGCACTAATGTTTGGTTTTTCTTTCATCTGCAAATGGTAAATTATGCCTTTAAGTGGCTTTACAAACTTGATAAAAATCTCTGGGGAGTACACGTAGTGATGAGGTATATTCTTTTAATTTGATACATACATGTACATCTATTAATAAACTACAATATTTGAATCCTTTCACCAAACTGGTAAAATGCTTCCTCCCCCCAACAAAACCAGAAATAGCCTGGTTTCACAAGGATCCGATTAACATGCCATGTGGTAGTACAAGATCTGAAATCCCCTACTGACAATACTAAAGCAAAGTTCAATATACACCACAATGCGGTAAACATGAGTTATTGTGTGTCAAAGTACTAGATGTTTAAAAAAATAATTTGAGCTTTTGATCGTGAATAACTGAAAACCCATGAAAATATAACTTTCCACAAAGTTACACATTAGGTAGCTAATACAGGCATACAATTTTGTTGTATGCTGTTCCCTGCAATATTTTGAAACAGCACACAACAAAATTGTGCGTTATTCAGCGGCTACCTTCTGTGTAAATTTGAGGAAATTTAATTTTCATTATTTTTTAGTTATTCAAAATAAGATACATCTAGCATGTGGATATTATAGTGTTAAATCAATGATATGAAATCCCACTGTGTAACAACATTATGGACACAGGAGTACACATAAATAAACCACACTGTGTGTTCAGTATGCCAAGTATGTGGAGATGATGCAAGTGAATAATCTGAAACCCACAAAGTGACAACACCGAGCACAGGGTTTACACATATGTAGTTCAATATATACCACACTGTGGTAAGCACAAGTCACAGTGTCCGGTATGCAAAGTCTGTGTGGATTATGTGGTAAATGAATGATCTGAAATCCCACAGTGTGACAACACTATCAACATAGGGTTTACACATAGTTCAAACTATACCACACTGTGTCAAACATGATTCACAGTGTGTTCAGTATGTGATCTATGTGGGGATTATGTGGTAAAACACTTAAACTGAAATACCAGACTGTGGTAGCATTATGAACACAGGGTTTACACATAGTTCGATATATACCACACTGTGGTATATGTGTGTCAGTCTGTGTTCAGTATGCCAATAATGTGGTACACTATGTGGTCTCAAATCTCACACCGTGACAACGCTGTGACCACATGGTTAGCACATTGTTTACACATAGTCAACTATGTGAACACACTGTCGTAACACTATACCACACTGTGGTATATGTGTGCCACTCTGTGATCGGTATGCCAATTATGTGGTACACTATGTGATCTCAAATACCACACTGTGACAACACTGTGACCACATGGTTAACACATTGTTTACACATAGTCAACTATGTGAGCACACTGTGGTAACACTGTGTTTGTTCCATAAGGGGTATGCTTTATCGTCATGATCAAAATCTGACAATAGGCCAATTCGATAAATTTCAAGTTAGAAACATGAAAAATTTAATATGCCTACATAAAAATGAGTTTGTGTCAAAAATCTGCTAGATCCACTGACTCGACGTTGAGCGTGTGTGTGTGTGCATACATTACTTGGAACATGCTTGTTGTGCACACTGCTCAATAGGGAGCTTTAGATTTTCGCGACGAGGACGTTCAGATGAAAAAAAAAAAATGTTCTGCCCATGAGCAAACCGGCATCAAGTCTATATTATGGGAGCGCAATTCACTTTTTTATAGGTTGCATCCTAGCGAAAGCTAACGCTAATTTTCAGCACGACGCAGGGAGAGAGAACGTCCAACGCAATCGTCGTGTCAATCATCAGCGCTGCAAATCTAAATGCGTTGTCATAGTAACGAGCATTACAGCCTGAAAAACAGAAGAAACATTCGCAGATTGAACTACTTTCCCAGTTTACAAGCGATTCCTGTAAAGATCGGCACACATATTGGGCTCTCAAGATATATTTTCCAAGAGCAGTGAAGAGTGTGTTGCTATGATAACAGCACACTGTATCCTTAGTCAGTTAAATGTATTAAAAATCCATGCAACGCTACTTGTACAGTTTTCGAATGATTCATATACAATTTGGCACGCATGCTGAGTTTAAGTTAAAGGTGTGCAAGACACAGTATTCAACAGGAGCAAAAAAAGCGTTGCCATAATAAAAACATAAATTATTATTGCTTCAAAATCGGATGAAAGGTTGTAATTCGAACTACTTCTAGAGTCTTTAAAACATTCATATGGGACTTTGCAGTCATGTTGAGTTTAGTGTGAAGATGAGCATGACTCAGTTTCAACATCTGTCCCCCCCCAAAAAAAAAAGAAAAGAAATGTTGTCATGGTAGCAGCACAGCATATGCCCAAATAAGGCGCCTTGGCAGATTACCACACCATGTTGC
>NW_027273077.1:0-30269 GCF_040938485.1 Diadema antillarum
GCAGGGAAGTTTATTAGGGCCACTGTTATTTATTGCTTATATTAATGATTTTTGTCAGGCATCTGAAGTACTTTCTTTCATCCATTTTGCTGACGATACCAATGTATTTTTTGCCCACAATGATGCTAATTTTCTTGTTCAAAAAGTTAATTTTGAATTACAAAAAGTGAGTAATTGGGTAAGAGCCAACAGATTATCCTTGAATGCCGAAAAAACGAAATATATGATTTTCAGTTATACTGTTGATACTCTGAGTACAGCTATAGTTTTGAATGATATTCAGTTAGAAAGAGTTTCACATTTTAAATTTCTTGGAATTATTGTTGACGACAAACTTTCCTGGAAGTTACATGTTGATTATATATCCAACACAATCTCGCGTAATATAGGCGTTATAAATAGAATGAATTCGTATATTCCACAAAAATCATTACTTATGTTATATTCTTCATTGATATTGCCTTATCTTAATTATGGTGTTTTAGTATGGGGTAACACTCATCAGAATCTACTGGATAGAGTGTTCCGTGTCATCTGTTATCCTTCCATATACCCTCCCACTCAAATTTTTCCTCCAATAAGCTATTAAAAACTAAAGATCTGTTTTTATATAATTTGGGGCAATTTATGTACATGTACAGCAACGACTCACTCCCGTCTATTTTTGCTTCTATGTTTCAAAGAAATCAATCATTCCATGAGTATCCCACTCGACGCTCCAATGAATTTCATTTACCTCTTTTACGAACGATGTTTGCTAAGAACACACTTATTTACACTGGCCCAACTTACTGGAATTCCCTGAATAATGATATAAAAAATGTTCCCTCTGTATTATATTCATTTAAAAGAAGATTAAAGTTTTCTTTATTGCAATTTTATGATCCCACAGAATTGAATTAGCCTGTTGGCTTATTTCAATTCCTTTTCGAAGAACTTGGCTTACAAGTGATATACTGTCACGTATTTTCTCGTCTCTCTTGTCCTGAGACACCTACAGAGTAGGTTTGATTTCATTTATATTATTTCTGCATCTATTTCTCTATACTTTTCTATATAATCGTATCCTTTTCACGCATCCCATCATTTTTTTCAATGAATTCTGTCGAGGATCACTGGATCTGTTTTGTCTTTCTGTCCGTTGTATTGTCTTCCTGTTATGTTAGTCTTGTCTCGTTCTGTCTTGTCTATGAGTCCCCCTTTATTAGTTTCGTCGTCCCAGTTTCGTTTTACGTTTACTCGCCTGAGTATGTCTGTTTGATACTCTATCTTCCTAGTGGGCTTCCAGACTTTTTTCTTTTTTACTTTATTCCCAGTCTTTCTTCCCCTTTTTGCATCAGTTCAATTTCTATTGACATTCTTTACTTGAGGGGCCCACATTCTACAAGCATTGTCTTTTTAGTGGGTCCCTCCATTTTTCGATGTCTTACGTATTATATCGTCTTTATCACTTCAGTCAATTTTCATTACAACGTATTTCTTATCCCAAGGTTCCTCGATTATATTTTTCTCAATTTACTTTGTTTTGACTATGCAACCTTATTCTCTGTTACCAAAGAAAGTGAAATGTTTATGTTCTTTTCGAAAAATGAAATAAAGCATGAATTGAATTGAATATTGATCAAAAGTCATGTATATGAAGATCACATATTTTAGCGGATATAGTGGGATTGACCCTTTTACGGAGGTCATTCTGTTATTCTCAGAGGAATCAATCTAAAATAAAGTCTGTAAACTTCAATAAGCCTATAATGTCCAATGAAACATTTTTTTTTATCGTATTATAAAATTGTGGAGATATACAGTTCCCCTATTTGGATGGAGGCTACGTTTCATGTAAAAACTTCTCTCTCATAAAGACACACAGACTTTACTTCTCTTGTATACATAATATAGCTTCATAATTATGAGAGTATTTGGAATTTCCTTGATTTTATGTAACAACTTCTATATGATGACTTCATGAAATCATGGAATTGGCAGCTTGTCTCTCATCATGCATAAAGAAAGCATAGGCCTACATAATGCAGTATGAGCTGGCGGTTGAAGTGGGCTCAACTTCACAACAAAACCCTCTATTTGGTGGACATTGCTGTAGTGTATAGTCAGGGAGGTGCTATAGCACCTCCCTGGTATAGTGGAGGTGGGCAGCACTACCACACACTACCAGTGGGAGTGCGATCAGCTGGTATTCTCATTAACAAGTAGTAAAACTGTCTGATTGACTGCAAGTTATGAATATTCATGACCACTCTAGCGTGAACTCTTGACCCTGCTCGATCCGGCGAAAGTATTTTACTGGACTCTTTTTTCTCGGGTATCGCAGTTCTCGGCGTATCGCAATCCTCGGGTGTCACGCCCTCATACGGCTTGACGTGTACACGATCACTGCTACGAGTAAAAAGAGTCCAGAAGCTAGACTAGTGTACGAAGGATTATCGATCTTTACACACAAAAAAAGAGAAAAAAACTCGTCTCTGTCCTTTTGTCGAGATCATGATAGCTCTTGTCTTTCAAAGTGTCGTTCTGTGCATTGAACCGATGGTGGTCATTTGCATATAGTGGGAGGGACGAGGTGCAGATTGTTATTTACAAGACAGTATATTGAGGTGCTGAGGCGCTGTAACAGTCTAGTGAACAGCGCTTTATCCGGTTATAGAAAACAACATTCCGTCTGGCAAACTATAACGTCGATGCCGCAACTCAAAACGTAAGTTGATTGTTTGTTTCATGCTGGTCTGTTTTTGAAAGGAAAGATCAAAAGCTCGAAACATATTGATATGAAGAAAGAGTCCAGCGCGGGAATTCTGTAGTCCATGCATGGAGGAGGCTAGAACATCTCAACGAAGGATTACTGCACTGGCATATTATAGGCCAGAAAGTTTATAAGGCCTATATATAATAGGCCTCAATTACACTGATCAGGGGCGGATCCAGGAATCCCGTAAAGGGGTTGGGGGCACAAAGTATTTTTTGGGTGCTACTTTGGGGTTTCATCTCATTTTTTTTTTTGACAAAAAATAATCCGCCACTGCATGCATGCTGATGACTGTGCCAATCAGGGTCTTTTCCCCTTGTTTCTCATGTCCATGCTCTGATCATCTCTGTCATCAGTCTGAGTTTAATAACAACCATTTTGATGGGTATTTGACTTTTTTTAATGATTGCCTGCTAGCTCAGAGATAACGTATGCATAATTTATGTCTAAATGCACAATGTAATGCATTTAATGTACAGTTCATAAGTAATTAACGTGTGTAGGTCTGTCATTGATAACTTTAAATCTACTAATGGGCGTGCGTATAATTATGTTGATTGATGTGTATGCATGTTCTATTCGTATGTAAAAGCCAAAATGTGATACAGGAAACCAATAACCAGGAAAGATGAATTATACTTGTATGTTGGACGATCTTGGGTTTTCTTAAAGTACAAAATTAAAACAAAAATGGTCCGCATTGTTGAATATGAATATTATATGTGTGCCTTTGTGTGTATAATAGCGCAGGCCTGTGAGTATTCACGTAATGATAGTAATATATAAAGTTATTCTCATTTTCAATTGATAATAATACTTACTAGTAGAACATTTCACTGTCGTCAACCCATGGACACACAAGACGAAGTGATGGCAAAGTGACAGTGCTTACAAACAAACAAACAAACAAACAAACAAACAATCAAACAAACTAACTAACTAACTAACTAACTATACAATCCATCCAATAAAAAAGTAATACTAATGTGGCTTCTAGCTTCTCCAACATTACCAGATTTCCTATAAGGCCTATATGGATACGTAAAGACAGAAATATCAATTCCAAGTTATCCGGTTTGTCAAGTAAAAGCGATGGTGCCTCTGTGGTGTATCTGCTTTTTCTTACAGAGAGTCGAAAATTCTCTGCATTAATTAACATAAAAATATCATACAATGTACAAGGTTAAATTGTCGATCGTGTTGTAGTGTTTAGATACACAAGTGCAAGAATACTGGTTCATCTTGGTGTGAAATGGACTGGGGTGGGGTGAAACTGCGTCAGGTGCAGCTGTTGTGATCGTTTGTGTTACGCCATTAGTGATTACAATCATTGGCTCATCCTCCTGCGTACTGCTGCTGACACACACACGCCGTGCGTACATGTACACACTCATACCCTATAACCAGGGAGGTGGTGCTATTAATATACTCGGTCTGTACCAGGAGATAAAACGCGGGCCTGGCGTCTTGCAAACCTGCCCTGCCCTTGAAAAATAGGAAGCAACGTAGGTATACAGTTGGGAAGGTTGAGGTCAGCACACCACGGTTGTGAAGTGTGCCAAACCTATCAACAACATCTTTACTGGGAAGCTGTGTTTATGTACTTGTAGTGTATACATGCGGGCAGGAAACTTGGGCCTTCAAGTACATTTTTGCTAATCACGCAAATTGACTGAGAGTCGCAGTGTTTCCCCTTTCTAAAGGTCTCGACCAAGGCCTCGTACCTCTGAAAACATTTTCTCCTGGACTAAACACTAGATTGATTCCACCTGCAAAGATGCTGGCGTTACAGGGTATCTTGAGAACTACTCGCGCCGTAGGTCTGGCGAGGAATGTCTTGAGAACTAGCTCGTACTCCACGGCTGCTGCCCCTCAACCCATTGTTCAACCTGATATTCATTTCAACAAGGTAAGTTTTATTGTTATCTTCATATTAATGCTATTAGGACAGCAGTTTAAAATCAAGGTTAAATTGTCTATTTAGCCAGAGTTTAATTTCACACGTACTCCGAATGGAGTGACAAATACCCAGGTCCAGGCTAGGCACACCAATCACTCACACCGAGTAGGAGAAAGAGATGGTGATGCCTGATGGTGGTGGTGGTGGTGGCGTGTGTGTGTGTGTGTGTGTGTGTGTGTGTTGTTGTTGTTGTTGTTGTTGTTGTTTTAGGTTTAATGGCAATCAATCATAATTTTGACTATTTTTGCCAGACTATATAATATCTATATTTCCCTATAAATTAATTATCAATATTTCCTAACAAATTCAAATTCTATCATATATGTGTGTGTGTGTGGGGGGGGGGGGGGTGGGGGGCTTTATAAATAACAGCTGTCAAAGGGATGGTAATAGTATTAGTTGAGGTGAGGATTCAGCTTTTTACTTTTTGCGAGATACAATTATTTTATGAAATGTTAAAATGCATACAATATTCTACACTGAGTGAAATTAAAGGTTTATTACCTTTTGATGAATATTGGGTTTGAAATGGCTGCCACATCAAAAAATAAAGTAAAACAAAGCAATTCTATTAAAAGGTGGGTCCCACCTTTTATTAGGATTGCTCTGTTTTGTATATCTCAGCTACTTAAAAACCAATTTTCATCAATTAAACCTTGAATTCCTCTGAGAATTATGTGCTCTTTCATATTTCATATGACATCAATATGAGGTTTCTCACTAAAAACAAACAAACAAACAAACAAACAAAAAAATGTCACAAAAAATGTTTGAAGCCTGAAACCCCATCTCAAATGAAACTATGTACCATCCCTTTCAACCCCCAAAGTGTGCATCAGAATTATAAGTGGTAGACCACTGGTTTTGGAAAGAAATTGCGTTTATTTATTTTTTTCTTTGTTTTTCTTTTTGTAAACTCAGATACGTCATATCCAGGAAATTTGATGATTAGCTAGTGTTGTTAAATTAAACGTAGGCCTTACATTGTAGGCTTACCGTAAACTTGAAAAGAATGTTCTCTCAACACAGACACAACACTCAGAATACAGAATATGTAAAGGTGATAGACAAAGCCAACAAATTTCAAATGATTCTGAAGCCTATTTATAATACAACTTGTACATTTGAAATTTTGATTGACATGCTGAAATAAGTTACAGGTACAGGTGTAGGCCCTAAAGGTTCCAATTCATGAGCAAAGTCCTGGGATTTAATGGTGGGATAGAAATTATTCCTTTTATGACTTTCATTTCACGGTGTGAAATCCAACACACACACACACAATTTTTTTCATGCTTGTTTTTACTCCCGTCATATTTGTTGTTTGCTTTGTTAAGAAGGTACCCATTTTGCCTAGTTGATTACGAGTTGTTTATTAAACTTTCTTATTGAATATATTTCCCTTTAACTTTAGATGCCGTCATCTTCATTACTTGACTATAAAATTTAGGGAGCATCGCATGACCATAGAATATATTTCATATCTGATACACAGTGTGCAGATCTTTTCTTCTTTTCTTTCTTTTTTTAAGATAATATATATACCATCTTTTTCTTCTGATCTGTCTGTCTTTTCCTTTTAATCTACAATGTAGCTACACTTGAAGATGAATATATAATGTAATATATCCCTAGGCATTTCTCTTCCTCTCACTCTGTGTATGTGAGAGAGAGAGAGAGATATACATGTACCTGTAGAGAGAGAGAGAGAGAGAGAGAGAGAGGGAAAAAAGGAAGAGAGCAGCTAACACATAAATACTTGTATATGTTCATGAAGATGAAGCAAGCGTGAGGCCATTGAAATCATCTGCTTCTAAAAATATGTTTTTGTTTAGCCATTGTTTTTCAAAATTATGAAATTTCTGTGTTTCTATAATTATATCGTATGTGTAGGCCCCTACACTGTATGTCTGTCGATCTGTCCTTATGTGAGTCTCCCAACACTGCTAACATCTTACCACAGCTGTTTTCTGAAGCTTACGTTTGTACCAACTGTTGGAACATCTGGAAAATGTAGAAGATCTTCAGAAAATGAGATTTTTGCAACCCCTACAATGGTTTTATTTTAACCTGTTAAGGACAAACTGATTTTGCTATAACACATTTCCCATAGACACCTGCCTGAATAATATACCTGGAACTAGTCTTCAATGGGTTAAGTTGTGCATGTGTGTGTGTATAATGTGTCTATGTTTCATTTTGTTCTCTCGAAAACATCCAGCTGTTCATTAACAATGAGTGGGTGGATGCCAGAAGCGGAAAGACTTTCCCCACCATCAACCCAGCCACCGAAGAAATCATCACCCACGTAGCAGAAGCTGACAAGGTTTGTGCCTTCACACTCATGATGCACTGACTTCTTCTCTCGTGGTAGCTGAGCAAATTATTGGAGGAAAGTCTGCTCTATTTGTCCGAGAATAAACTGATGAGCCGAGATTATTACAAGACAATGCAAAAATCTATAGGCCTTGTTTATTTTTCCCCTCATCCATTTTCAAGTGATCTTCATACATTTGTATGTTTACCTACTAGCTGCAGTCTTGTGTACATTGCTCTTTTAAGCCAGTAAATAAATAGACATGCACTGTGTATGTAAATGCAGCAAGACAAACAAAGGATGGCAGTCAAAAGGAATTGGAAAGTGAGTTGATCTTCAGATTGACATTAACCATATATGGTATATTTGGTTATGCTGCCCTAGAGCATTTGTATTTTGTACATATTGCATGCTAATTCCTGTCATCAGCTAGAACAATTTTTACATGATATTAATGCTTCCTATCAAAGGTAATGAACTCCTCACTCTCGTATCATAACCCCTTGGCTGCACACTACCCCATTTTTTCTACTGGTCTCACCTTTCTGTTGGACTATACGTAGTAGGTACCCAGTTTTTCATTTTTTTTAATGCTCCATTCCTAAAAATGTAACTGGTCCAACAGTGATTTTTACTGGTCAGGGACTGTCGGACCAATACCAGAGTGCGACGCTGCATAAGCCCTTTTAAATTTTAAAAAAAAAGTTCAAACAAACACTAAAAAGCAAAATGATGGTTGGTTCGCTGCAGTGTTAACTTTATAGATATTTTCTATATTATCATTCTGTATGCCTAAGGGAAATATATCAATAAAGAGAAAGTTATCATTTTCTGATACCTGTGCCTGCTAGGCTGATGTCGATATTGCCTATGAAGCTGCAAAGAAGGCATTCCAGCTTGGATCTCCATGGCGCACAATGGATGCCTCTGAGAGGGGCAGACTGATAAACAAACTGGCCGATCTCATTGAGCGGGACATGGTCTACCTAGCTGTAAGTATTTGCAATCCTGTATTGTCACATTGACCATGAATATCTCAATTAGGATAGAGTTCAGAATTCAGCATTCTCCAGTGGAAATAGTGTAATTTGTGGTTTCATTTGTTTTGCTGATAAATTGTAAGGTTGATTTGCACGACAATTGCCACTAGAAAATTCTTCTGGCTGCTGAAAAATTACCAAGATAGATGAATGTGTGTGCTAAAACCAAAGAGCTCAGTGAGACATACATGTAAATGAGATGTTAGAGAAAATGTATTTGGCATTAAAATAACAAAGATGCAAAAATGAAATATGTAAAATTGAAATCAGAAGACCTGTATACAAGTTGTCATGTACTGACTGCTAAAATTAAGACCTCATTTACTTCCTGTAGTACATGGGTACTGTGCAAGTTCCCACACTTTTACATTTTTTATGTAGTTTTTAATTTTTTCCTCTTTTCCTTTCATTTTCTGCTGGGGCCATCAGCCGTGAAAAACAAGCAAAGTACATGTAAACAACACTATCAGCATTACCAGATTCCGCCCACATAAAGAATACAATTGTTATAATGAAACAGAAGGGTATGCATTGATACATTCTCATTATCTTTTGTGATACAGTCAGGTTCCAAGCATATAAAATACCTGTTTGTCTCTCTTGTATTTCTACAGAGTTTGGAAACTCTTGACAATGGCAAGCCCTTCCACGTTGCCATGGCTGCAGATTTGCCACTGTCCATCAAGTGCTACAGGTATGTACAGTACTGGATAGCTAAGACAGCAGAGTTTTAAAGACTACGATTGAAAAATAACAAGTTGAAGAAGAAAACGATTCAGATGGCTGCACACAAACTAGAAAAATCCCCCAAAATGAATGACAAGCAATGGTTGAATTTTGTATAATTTACTTCCTGTTATGTTAACAATACAATCAACAAGATCCCATGTGATGGAAACATGAAAAAAAAAAGACAAGTTAAGTTTTAGAAACAAGGCTAACTAAAAAAAAAAAAAAATGGGGTCAACAATCCTAAAGGATTTGTTGTCAACACCGTATTGAATGGTGTCATGTGTATGAAAGCTAAAGGGACAATCTTCATGCAGAACTAAAGAGCTTGTCCTCATTAATGGGCAGCTGTGAATAATTACAGCATTCCCTTTGTAGGAGTAATGAATAATGATACTGATCAGATTCATTAGAGGAATCAAACTTGTTTGATGTATTTGATGGAGAATTATTTAATAATCATTAATTAATAATTATTTGAGTTCTGTTGCCAATTTAAGAATCAGTTAAAGATATTTAAGAATGAAAGAATAAATGATGATAATAATAATAATAATAATAATAATTATTATTATTATTATTATTATTATTATTATAACAATAATAATGATAATAGTAATATACAGAATTTCTATAATTCCACAACCAAAAATCAAAAATCAAAATATATATATATATATATATATTGATTACTTACCAAAACTAGATTCCAATGAAAGAATAGTTATTATTCCTTGGAGCATAATACAGTAAAGTTATGAACGATCAAGATTATGTTGAATGAATGAAACCAGAAAAGAAAAGTTCAGATTTCATGGAATTGATAGATGCAGCGCATTGCCGTTTGTGAGTTTTAGTCATGTAGGCAATTTTGAAGTTTGACATTAAATATATTTTGTGCATGGCAGGTACTATGCTGGCTGGTCAGACAAGATTGAAGGGAAGACCATTCCTATTGGTGAGTAGCAGGATACTGTCTTCTTTGCGTTTTCTTCTCTTGCAATGCAGAGACGAAAAAAAAAGAACAATAAAAAACAAAGAAACAAACGAAATGCATATAAAGCAATATTGAAGAAACATAATTAAAACTAGACAAAATCAATATAGCAAATCAAATTTGAAAAAAATTAGACAGACTAACAAAACAAAACAACACAAAAAGCACACAAAATGAGAGACATGACTTTCATTTTAAAAAAGGGATGTGGTGAGTGTTTGAACATCAGTATTGCTTGCACTCATGCTCCACAATCACTTGCTAGAAACTCTGTGCTCAGTTCTAAATTGAATAAATATGTGTTTACAATTATTTTCATGCAGTTATTCAGATGTTGAATGCATTTTGCCTTCCAAAACAACAGCAACAACAACAAAACCAGAGATAAAAAGAAAGAGGAAAAAGGCCAATTGAAACAGAAATTGTGTGACTATGAACTCGAGAAATCAAAGCCAAATTTGCTGGTATGGATCATTAACTCTGCCCTGGATTTTTTTTTTTTTTTATACCAGGCAGCAACTTTTTAGAATTGACTTTTTAGAATTGTTCATCCTTTTCATCACTTTTCTCTATTGTTTATTTTCTGTGTGTGTTTGTTGTTGATACTGTTTTGTTGTGTTTAGTTTTATTTTGTTTTGGGCTTTTTTTGTTGGGGGGGGGGGGGGCAGGGAAAGGATTGGATGGGATGGAGTGGAGCTACAATGTAGATACGGTAGGTTGAACAAAAGCCCCGCAAGAAAATGGCTAGCAGGGCAAAGTTAGTCCTGAGGCATACCTCGTAGTTAGTCTTATTATGATTTATCTATCGAGGAGGAATCATTGTACACAAATATTTTTGCACAAGTCAAGTTATTATAAAGACATGGGCTTCCTTATCTGATATACTACAATGAGATGAGATATGTTTTTTGCTGTTCATGAGTATTTGAATTTCATATGTTTGTTTCTGTCTTTCTTTTCCCTCTTATGTCAGTCCTGATTTTCTATCTATCTTTCTTCCTATGATCTGTTTATTCTTCTATATACAGCCATCTATCTTTTATCTGTCCATCTATATTGCTTTCTTTCTTTATCAGTTTCCCTTTATATCTATTCATAGTTCACCATTTATTCAGTCACAAGTTTGCTCCTTCGTTCATCCATTCATTGTTTGATCAGTTCAGATACCAGCATTTCTGGTTGACTGGAGCCGTGCAATGCTTCACACCAGTACTATCATGACTGTCAGACCTGCTGGTGGTACTGCTAGATCTACTAGTCCTGATATGATTAAAGGGAAGCAGTCCTGAGATTTTCACTGTACTGATAATTAAGAAGAGTAAAAAATATAACCTTTCACCAATTTATACGCGTGGACATCGTACGCGATTTTTGAAAAATAATTCCTGCAAGCGATTGTGTAAGAGCCTGCCACAAGGTGCAACGTCATTGATGCCCTACTCTCAAGTTGACAGCCGTGCCTCAGAAAACCAATTTAAGTGTTCAAAATGATCATATCTGATTTTTTCATAAAATGTGACAATATGTGGTTTTATTATTTCAAACAAAATATTTCAAGCTTATTTATATATACAATTAATATAAAAATAAATAGTAAACATGTATTTATAAATAACTAGGGATGACGAGCAGAACACCGCTGGAAAGAGTTGTGCATCGATGACGTATGACTCTCCGCCAAGACTTGCTCATTTGCAGAGTCACACTTTTTTAACCGAAATGTACGAGCTTATTTGGTGATTTGAAAGTATGTTTTTGATGAAAGTAGTTCATTGGAGGTACCAACAACAACATATTTTTTTAAATTTTGTGAGGACTGCGTCCCTTTAAAGTATCCCATAAAATATATTGTCTGTTGCTATCTTGATTGTGCATGTAGGGCAATTGTGCCAATGCTTCAGTGCATTCTTCAGTATAAAATGTTCTTCTCTAAACTGTGCAAATTGGAAGCTACAGTGTAATGCTCCCTTCTTTTTCATGGCATGCTTACTGTAAAGCATGATACACTTGTATATACGCGGCATGAATATTTCGCGAATTGGAGCCGACGGCCTTTTTCGCAGCATGACATTTTTGCGTCTTGCCACTGGCATCCAATGCATATTTTGTAGGCACAAATTTCCGCGTGCATTTTAATTTCGCGAATGTTGCCGCTCGCGAAATTCGCGAAATTAAAATGCACGCAAACATTTCTCGTTTTACAGTATGTCTGGGCCCTAGAAAACTCCTCAAGAGCATACTTGAGGCAACATACACAATTGTAACATGGATAGTCCTGATCAGGGGAGGATCCAGGAATTCTGTAAGGGGGTGGTGCCTCTACAAAATTAAAAGGGGGGGGGGATGGGCACAGGCACCCCCATTTTTTTCTTTTCTTTCTTGTGTTTTAACAAAAAATGAAGGGGGAGTGGAGGCTGGTTTTGATTTCTGCGTGGTAAAGCATGCAGAATTAATGCACAGTCATGCCATCCTGTTCCTCTTGAATGATTTCTACAGTGCAAAAGAAAAGAATGAGTCGATCATGTCAGAGATAAATGTACCTGGAGATTGTTGACACTGGGCAGCAAACCAAAGCATTATCAGTAGGCAGAGATGCCAACTGTTACTATTTTTGCGGGTGATTGTACAATCTGTTGCCAAAAATACTGCAGGTTTCGTGTAAATACTGTTTTTCCAAAACTGTTTTACTCTGCATGTTGATATTGCAGTGTATCCCTCTGTCATCAATTGTGGCACTATTTCATTAATTGTGACACTCTTTGGTTGTACTTAGTGTCTATTGAAGCTTCAGTTGGAAGAGTATGTTCTTTTTTGAAGGACTATTTATTATTATTATTTTTTTTTAACAGTGGAGGAGTATGTTTGTGGAATGTCGAGTACAACGCATCACAGGTAGACAAGTCACAAGATGCCAGTACTGTTTGTCCATAAGGTTATTGTAATGATTTGGTATAATACATTAGATGATTTTTACAATCCATGAATGGAAAAAAGACCAAAATATGCTTTTTTAACCCTCAGAATACTGCAGTGCTGTTAAGGAGGTTGGCATTCCAGAGTTAGAGGGATTGTATAGTTGTGGTTGTGTCCTAACTTATGGTTTCTAAAAATTTTTGGTGAGATAATGAGAAACCTCTTGTGAAATGTGAAAGAGCAGACAATTCTAAGACTAATTAAACCTTTATTGAGGAAAATTTGTTTTGAAATGAATGAGATATCCAAAACAAAGCGATCCTAATAAATGGTGGGACCCACCTTTTATTAAGATTGCTTTGTTTTACTTAATCTTTGGATGTATCAGCCATTCCAAAACCAATTTTCATCAATTAAATTCTGAATTTCTCTTAGAGTGGTATGCTCTGTACCATTTCATAAGTGGTTTCTTGGTATCTCACAAAAAGTTAAAAGCTCAATCCTCATCTTCACCAATACTATGCCATCCCTTTAAGTACAGTAGGTTGAAAACATCTGATGCAAAACTCTAGTTGTGGATTTTGAAAACATGTTGTGTGTAAATGCTCCTTGATTGGGGCTACCTTGTCTGTGCCGTACAACAACAAAACAAATCAAAATAAAACAAAAATAGATGGGTCAGTGCATCTAATCTGTTCCTGTTGCTAAAGTTTTCATACCCTGTGCAAAAGGAAGCCAGATAAAGAACACCATCCATTCTGAATGAACCCTTTGTATCTACATATTGGCCAACTCTGACCATACAATGATAAGAAACAGTTCGGTTTTAAGGCCAAATCAATCAGTATATATTTCACACGTAATTTGGGATGAGGATATTCCTCTCGAACCAAATGGACCATCATGCAAGACATACTGATAAAGTGGATTTTATGAGCACCACTTTTCTCTCTTGGCATCTGATCAATGCACTGAAAGAATTTACTGAAACTAGTTGTTACGTGGCCATGTCAATGACCTGGAATTGTGGGAACTCTTTGTTGCAAATAGTGAAATGTTGTTGTCAAAAGGTATTTTATTTTGTGTGTCTTGGCTAGGTTGGCCCCTTCATGCTATCAAAGCATTCTAGTGGTCCAAAAATCAGGAAGTGAGTGAAGTTGCATTTCGACAAACTTTAGCGATATGCATTTGCACAATCTATCTGGTGTTCCTAAAAACAGTCTGGCCTATCTATTGATAAGTTTGGTCTGATATTCCACACAAGTCATAGATAGATAGCACCAGTGAAAGGCCTTTTTGTATTCTTCTGGACTGTACATCACAATAATTGATTAAGCGCAAAAGATCTCCCCCTCTCCCTAAAAACAGCTAGGGGTGTGGGTAGCATTAAAATTGAGCAAAGGTGTCCATGGGCTGTCAACTGTGATGTGCATTGAACAAAAAGCCTTCATTTTCTATGCAGGGAAATATCTTTTTAGTCAGTTCAGAGCAAGCTCCAGGCAGAAAATACTCGGGGGGGGGGGGGGGGGGGGGGAGATAATTGTTGGAATAACAGTAAAATCTTTCTATCTCCACCAGTGATTGCATGTGATGAAAGCGACCCTTATATCTGCACTCTCTACCAGTCCATCCACTGGTTGAGTTTATCTGCCTCTTTGTCCAGTGAGCTGTGATCAGAACAAAAATAACCCCATTCAGTCCCACTCTTTGGTATCTGTTGTTCAAAATGAAAATAGTGACCTCTATTTTCAACACAGTCAATATTCATTTGCATCTATTCTGTGGCCTCAATATATGGCATATTCACCCTCCCCTTAAAGAAAAAAAAAAGCAAAACAAAAAACGACAACAAAACAAAAAGAACAAACAAAAAACCATCAAACAAAATGGGTTTGGGTGGCCTATCAAAATTTGATGAGAGAGCTTTGCCTTTCTTTTCTGCTCATGTCAAAAGATAACCTTAAAGGGGAGACACAGTTTTGGTTGAGATGCAGGGTTTCAGATTTCCAACATTTTTTATGATAATTTTTGAAACATTGAGAAACCTCAAGTGAAATATGAAAGAGCAAACAATTTTAAGTGGAATTCAAAGTATATTAGGTGAAAATTGTTTTTGAAATGGCCGAGATATCCAAAAGCGAAGCGATCCTAATAAAAGGTGGGACCCATCTTTAATAAGAATTGCTTAGTTTTACTCTGTTTTTAGGTATCTCATCCATTTGAAAACCGGGTTTTCATCAATTAAACTTTGAACTCCTTTGAGAATTACTGTATATGCTCATTAACATTTCATAAAGTGGTTTCCATAAAGTATTTTGCAAAAAGTTAAAAGCTGAATCCACACCTCAACCAATGCAATGCCATCCCCAGTGAAATCTTGATGTGATTCACAAAGGGGATTTATTCATAAATTTGTCAGACTAATTTTCATTTCTTTTCTTTAATGGAAAGTTCAGCCCTATGTGTTCATGAGTTATCTCCTCATTCTTTGATGTTCTGTGAAATCAAGTTGAGAAAATATTGTACTCACTGACCAGCATCGTAATATTTTGTATTCTTAACTTCTTTTTTTAATGTCACTACTAAAAACATTTTATTGTGTGACAAACAGCACTTCCATGTGATTTTGATTGTGCTTTCCATAGATATGCTATTTCAAAGAAAACAGAATTAATTGAGAAAACAAACAATGTTCCAAGAAAGCAGATCAGGAGTATTACAGTTGTGGGTCGAGGGAGGAACAGTATGTTTATGTCATGATGCCACATGCTGAGATTGACAGAATCATGGGAAAAGAAAGTTGACATAACACTACTTAGAATAGTAATAATAAAAAAATGCATCAAGGAGAGAGCTATTTTTTCTTGAGCCCACCGGAGGTGTGAGGAGACTAAGGGATCGCCTGTCCGTCCGTCCGTCCGTTCTGATTTGCAGTTCAATGTTTCCAGGTTAGCATGCCTTTACAGTGATGGGGCAATTAAACTGCACATTACTTGACTATGAGACCATTCTGAAGCAAATGATTTTCACACAGCAATAGATATATAATGTACTCTTAAATGAATCCCACAAGGATCGGAACAATCATCCCCCCAGCATTCCCACTGATTCCCACTGATCAGGTATACTAGCCATCCCCTTTAATATTATTTGTAGTGCCAGAATGAATACCCCAACTCTTCAATTATCCAGTTTAAAAAATATCCAAAGCCCCAAATGCCAGACAACCGAAGGGGAAAAATCAAACAGCCTCTCTCTCATTTCTTTCAATCGTGTACAATGTACTCATTCATATTCTTACTGAACATTTTGCTTTTCTTTCTGTGGAGCTACCATGGGCATTTGAACTCTGAGAATACATGGTGATAATGGAAGTGTTGTGTGGCGGATCAGGGAGGTTGGAGGTACATTTGAATGTATTCATTTTGACCCAGAAATGCAGTCATTCATCGATATTTGTGCACTGTCTACAGCTGCAAAGTGAATGTACCAGATATAAGTGAAGATTATGTGCGTGCACCCAGCATAATGGGTGTTTCAAATGCTATCAAGTCACGAGTAATGGATGGAAGCAGGAGCATTTGTCGCGAGTAATGGATGGAAGTGGGAGCATTTGTGGCTTTTCCACATCATTGCTGTAACATAGTGACAAACCAGGAATATTGGTCTCATGGTCTGCCAAATGTAGAGTTTTTAAGATGCTTCAATAGTCAAGATGTCATTGATTTCTCTGAGTGCTTATAATGAAAATGCCTGCATGTTGTTGTCATCGATGTATTTCTTTATCTTGCAAAAAATTAAAACCAGTACAAAATGATTGAAACATGGAGGCCAGCAATGCGTGAGAAATAGTCTGTGCCTGTTGTGGAGCCTTTCTCTTCGTAAGGAGGGAATGAAAGAATTATTTTGATAATTCAGACCATAAATCTGTTTGAATTGGCTGATAGGGAGAGGATCTGAATGATGAAGCCACAAAGAAAATACTAAAAAGTGCAGTTACTTTTGTAAAACAAAAAGACTGTCAAAGTAACATGTCTTAACACCTTAGGGTATTACAAACCAGTATATTTGTAATTTGTTCCTTAAAGGTCCTGTTTACCTTTGGAAGCAGGGATTTAAGAAATGTTCAAGATATCACTTTTGATGCATATGTGTAGGTCAGTTGTATCACAAAACATCCTACCTAGAATTTTTTTGCAATAAAGCCTAAAATATAAGGAGGTATCACTATTTTTCTCATTAAACCATAACTGTAGATGGTTTAATCGGGAAACATTCTTATTTTAACTATTATTCACATTTTAACAATACTTAACATTGATTATACTATTTCAAATTTTTACAGTTGTTTCTATCCCTAACTCACAATTTAGAACTATTTCAAAGCACTGATGCTGGGTTTTGTTTCATCTGCAAATGGTAACTTATGCCTTTAAGCAGAAAAGATCAAAGCAAATAAAAGAACCGTTAAAAAATGAGAAAGAAAAACCTACCGAAACCAAAGGTAATGAATGCTTTCTTCTTTTGGCTTCCACTGCCCAACCAGGTCAATGAATATAATGCACATAGTGGTGCCCTACATTCTGAAAAATAAATGACCTATGGCAGAGATTGGGTTACAAAGGAAAAGTGTGAACAATCTGAGGGTATAATTCTATAGGCAGGTGTTATAACCATTGGGAGGAGCTAGTCACAGTCCTTTGTCAAAATAATGGTTGAGGGTCTCAAACTGTGAGTCTTAAAAAAGATTAAAGAATAGGATTTACCTCCTTTCATACTGAGGGTACAATTTATAAGGAAGGCTGACCATTTTACCCACAGAATAAATAAGATGACCTCTGCTATACAAGGAGTAAAGCAAGGTGACCCACTGTTACAGAATGAATAAAATAAGATTACCCCTGTTAGTGTTACACACGGAGAGATGGAACTAGACAACCACTGTGATAATATTATATCATGACAAGTATTACAACAGAACTTTTGACACATGTATTTGCCTGGGGGCACTTTTAAACCCCCTTGCCCTGTGTCTTGGGCAACAAAATCTCACTATTGGGCAAGTATACTTTTTTTTTTTTACATGAAAGAGTACAAGCCCTTGTACAAGCCCTTTGGGCTGTTCTCAGGTGCTCAAAAGTGGGAGAAACATATCACTTCATTGTGATATCCCCTCTGGTTTCCTGTACCTTGGTTCCAGCTGAAATTTGACCCAGAATGCTGTCCACTCCACATGGCGCTGTCAAACTAGTTTGCAGGCACAAACCCTTGTTGGTCGTATAGGAGTCTGCATGCACCAAGACTAATACACGCACCACTACACTGCAGCCTCTCCTAGGGAGAAGCTTCAACACAGGGCCTATGGGACAGTGCCAAAGTGGTGCATGTAGTAGTCTTGGCGCAGACTCCTTTACGACCAACAAGGGTTTGTGCCTGCAAACTACTGTCAAACTTAGCAAGAGATCTGTGCCAGAGGGTCACTGCCATTTCAACTGGGTCATAGCCAAGAGTGGCTCAAATCCTGTAATACTGCTTTTACCCCACAGGGAATATTTGTCCAAGGTACATGTAGGACACCTTATGACCCCTCAGATCTGCGACTTCACTTGTCATCTCTTTATCAGTGGAGCTATAAACCACTCAGAAGCTTTAACCTCTTTGAGAAAGTGATTTACTGGCTGGATTAGGGGATGGGAGGGGTGGGGGAGGGGTGCCCTGGGGGAGTGTGAATTGGAGGTGGTATGGGATAAAGTAGGTCAGTTTGATACTAGCGATTCAGTCATATCAATTATCAGAATATTGTGGCGTTTCTTGGGTTTAGCCAAAGATCCTGTAGTTGTATGACATGGAGAATTTATTTGAAATTTATACAAAATTAAGATCAAAATCAAATCTATGGTTTGAAGCACAAGTGCTCCAGCATATAGGCTTCTTATGTTGAAAGAATTGCAAGGTATTATAGGATTTGTTAAGAACCAGAACTAAAAAAAATAAATAAAAAAAAAACACTCAAAACACAATCTCTGTTACATTGCTACAGTCTCTCATGACTTCCATGAATGGTGTTTAGATTATGAGAAGATGATTTTTTTTTTTTCAATGGTTTGGTTTTATTATTTCTTTTTTTATTAGACACACCATTTGTAATGACATGGTATAGTGAGAAATGGATTCTAAGATTGATTACAGATAGAAAATGACAGCAATGTGTTGTTGAGGTCAAAGTAAGTTTTAATGGGTGCTGTTCGTTATTCAGAAGGTTCGCTATTCCGAAAGTTCGTTGTTTTGAAGGTTTGTTAATCCGAAACACACAAATTCCCTATACCAAGAGATTTGTTTATCCGAAAATGAAAAAGTGTTTGTTAATCCGAACATTTGTGGCATTATTTCAAAGGTTTGTTATTCCGAAGGTTCATTAATCAGAAAATGAAATAGGGTTCGCTATTCCTAAGGCTCATTTATCCGAAAATGAAATAGGGTTCGTTATAAAACTGTTGCGCTATAAAAGTATACACTATTATTATTATTATTATTATTATTCCGAAGGTTCGTTGATCCGAAGTGATATACATTGTAGGGTCTGTAACGAACCTTCGGAATAATGAGTTTTGTTTCATCTTCGGATAAACGAACCTTTGGAATAAAGAACCTTATATCATTTTCGGATTAACGAACCTTCGGAATAACGAACCTCATCACATTTTCGGAATAACAAAGCTCATCACATTTTCTAAATAATGAACCTTCGGAATTACGAATCTTTGGAATAACGGACCTTTGGAATAATGAACCTTCGGACTAAAGAACCTTCGGAATAACGGGCCTTTGGAATAACGAGCTGTAACCATTTTAATACACTGCCTTGAGAAGATAACTAGAAAGAAAGGCCTATTCACATATAGACCATACTTGATCTGTATCAAGTTTTGAGAAGTACTTGTGTAACAGGTGAAAATTTCACAAGCTTCTAGAAGGACATTTTCACAGTCTGCCTTTAGTCGTTCAATTCCCAGCTACTATTTACTACTATGAATACAATGATATTTGCTGAGTTCGTTTTGTTTTGTTTTATTTTGTTTATTTTTTAATTTTTTAATGAGGTGGGATGCTTGTCTGTTTCTTTTCATCGGCAAGACTACAATTGTTTGGATCATATTCATCTGTGATTTTGTCGCATTTCTTACATTCCAAATCATATCTGTTTTTTTTATATATAAGTGATAGAAAAAAAACACTTGTGCCAAATTAGATCAAAGTAAATGGAATTGGAAAGGAAAAACTGTGCATTTACTTAATGTACTTGATCTGGTGGTTTGTATCCCTGTAGCTAGACCTCTTCCTCCCAGCCATTCTCCCCATCCCCTTCTCTCTCCCACCCCCCCCCCCTTCTCTCTATCTCTATGTAGACATTTAAGTTTATCATTTCCTGTTTGAGCAGGTAAAAAATGTACAGACCATTTTTTATATCTCTTTTTTTTTATGCAGAGCTCTAAAAACCACTCTTAAAGTTCAAAGACAATATACTTGTAGGCAAATAAGAAGAATTGACACTCTCAGAATGTAGCTGGTACCATTATGAAAGGCAGTGCTCCTGGTAACTGTTGTTGATTCGAGGACAATACATCACTCAATCTCCTGAAATAAAACCTAAAAGTATAGGATTGGCATTTACAGAGGAAGCACTTAAATCACATCGAATGGTTGGTACCAGCAAAATAAACTTTTGTTTTGGTCGATGAAATTCTAGTCATGTAAGCTAGTCTGAGAAGAAAGAGTAACATTGTATGAATACAGCAGAAGAAAAAAAATGATCAAAATACGATGAAAATTAGCAAAATTGTGAAGTTTCACTAATTTCTGTAAAACTGTTCTCATAACAGTTCATACAAATATGCAAATGAGTGAACTGATGATGTCGTCACCTCACAATTTTCCACTGATCATGTTAAAAAAATGACAAAAATTTGATGTTTCTGTAAGTAAAGTGTAACACATAATGTTATCCCTGGTTGAATAACTTCAGAATCATGATCAGATATTGATTAGATCTGTATATCAGGACTTGAGATGGCAATAATGCAATTCTAGAGGAAAAAAACAACAAAAAACAAATCCCAAACATAGTATTATTCTCAGCCTGTGTGTGTACAAGAGATACAGATAGTATACTACAGTACTCAAATAATATCAAAGCCAGTGTAGTGTACATCTATGTTTTGAAGTCCTAGGATGTCTGGTATGATTACATGCTACCACTTAAGTGGCCTCAATTCTTAAAATTGGTCTGTTTGGATTGTTTAAACTGTCTGGTAGCAGCTTTTATCACTACATTTCATCCAGATTAAGTTTGTGTCTGTGAAAGTATGGAACTCGGCATATGCAATGACCATCCAACAACTTTTAAAATGTATGACATTCATATATGAAATTTACAATTTGGGGCCTACCCTAAGGCCAGCAGAAACAAATATCTAAAAAGAATTGCGTATGTATGAACTTGAAAATGGGAAAATATGATATTATATCTTGGTTGTCACAACATGTGTGGTAGATTACAATTGTACCTGTAGCTATATGTTGTTGTTTTTTCTTCAAACTCTCTATCCAGATGGAGATTTCTTGTGCTACACTCGTCACGAACCTATTGGAGTTTGTGGACAAATCATCCCAGTGAGTATTTATAATTCATCAAATGATGAAAATACACTTTGTGAAACTATTATTAGTATACACAGGAAGGTGGATTCCACCTCCCTGGTATGCACAAACAATTGACATATCATGGCAGTTGATTTAAAATATTGTTGTTGTTTCTTTTGTAAAGTACACATGAGATGCTGCTTGCGTGTCAAGCCTGGTGACGAAAGTATGAGAATTGTGGTAGATGAGAACACATGTTTTGATTGACAGCACCAGGCAATATACAGTGTTTAAAGGTTAACATCCTCACTTGCAAAATTTTGTGAAACGGTCATGCTCAGGTAAGAAAAGGAAGAACACATATATATATGATATTTTTTTCTTTTAATTATAAAACGTGTTAATAGTTTACACTTGATGTGATGAAGACTGTTGCAGAACTCCTATGTTTTACATGCAGTGAAAAGAATAGATGTACCTGAAATATGAAAGATACTGTATTTCCAACTTATATTACTGTAGAAGATACGACCATATACGCTATACGCTGTTATTTTCGCGAGGGTTTAATTTTCACAAATTTCGCGAATCACTGCTGGACCGCGAATTTAACAACACGCGAAAATGTCGCTGTACACTAGGCTAATAGTGCACTTACGATAGTCGCGAAAACAACATCTCGCGAAAATGTCCGTGACCTCCTCATTCGCGAAAATTACAGCTTATACAGTAGTACATTGTATGTACAGTGTACACTTTGTGTGAGTATCATAATGCAGTCAGGCAGCAATGTCCAAGAGAGCAATGAGCCATTGATCGTACTTTGTACCTGTATATTCTCCTTTCAATGCAGCTCAAGGGCTAGTGTGATATTGGTGATGTTGTACTCATAGGTTTATACACTTGTATGTATATGTGCGTGCATGTGTGTGTGTGTGTGGATGTGCTCGCTGTGACTGTGGGATAGAAACCAGGAAAGAGCCAATCTTGCTTTTCTTTTGGTTTGTTTTGTTTTGTTTTGTGTGTGTGTTTTTTTTTAGTACCTTCCCACTCATGGATAAATCAATGAGTTGCATGCCATGGATGGAGAGTGAAGTGAAAGTAAAACCAGATCCAGGTCATTAGAGTTTATTGAAGACTTTGGCTGGTATGACATGAATTTAAGCAAAAATGGAACAATACCCTCCAATGGTTTCAATTTCATTGTCTGCCACACATTTTGCACACAGGCCCTTTTTGTTTAAAAATTAGAAAATAAATGAAATGAAATAAAAATATATAATTTTATGCATGACACTGAAATGGATCTGCATGTGACTTGAGTGTGTAGTGAGTTTTTATTACCACAGTCACATTTTCTTTTGTGTGTATATGTGCATGTGCTTTACTTTTCATTCTTGTGTGCTGATTTTCCCAGATCATATGTGATCAAACAATGCCTGAACTCAGTATAAGGACTACAGTAGTTTTGAATTGGAGAAAGAAATACCACTGCAGTTCAAATGATTTGGGAATATATTATATAAACACTATGGCATTAATATGCTTTCCCATTGTTTGGAATTCCATACCAAGTGAGATACGTTCATGCTCAAACTTACGGTTATTCAAAAAGTCTCTCTGTTTATTCTTTATTCAAAAGTTCTGTGTTTATTTTGCATTTCACTTCAACTTTAAACAAAGGTGTAATTTCAGATTGTAAGAAAGAGATGATTCCAGTTAGTGTATTGTATGCATTGTATTTGCTGTACTTTTTATTTGAAATGGAAATAGATAAACGAAACTAAACAAAAAAAAAAACAATATTTCCGTATTTCAATAATTCTGTCATTGTTCTTGATCATGAATTAACCGCTAATGAAATTGCTTTATTACTATATTTTTCAATCCACAAAACTGGTATCCGGTGTACTGTGCATCTTGTAGACTTGTTTATTTCCTGCAGAAAGCACTGCATTGAGTTTAATACAGTCTTTGATTTTTCTCTCTCTCCTCAAAATCATTTTTGCTTTTCTCTCTCTCTCTTTCAGTGGAACTTCCCTCTGTTGATGCAGGCTTGGAAGCTGGGTCCAGCTCTGGCTAGTGGCTGTACGGTCATCATGAAGGTTGCAGAGCAAACTCCACTGACCGCTCTCTATGTGGCTGAACTTATCAAAGAGGTTTGTTGACCATATTGTTGCCCCACAAACTCCCCCTACCCCCATTTCTTCTTAAGCTGAGTAAGCATGCAGCAAACATGTGTAAACATGACGTAGTGTTTCCTTTGTGTATCAGAGAGGATAGTGATAATTGTTTGTCAACATCAAAAATAGGGAATCATAAAATAAATGTAACATCTGTTTACAATCAAAAACGTTTCATATTCATGTTGTAGGCAACACACTTAACCATTGCATTGAGGAGGTGTATTTGATAAGCCTTCAAATATTTACTTAATGATAGCTGAACCCATCAGTCAACGACAATATGTTGGGCACACATAAGTCAATGGGACAATGCAAGGTATAGTGTCCAGTTGAGGGTTGTCGGATTTGGATAGAGGAAGCTTGGAATTTACATTGTGTAACTGTAATGACAATTGAAGCACACTTTACACTGTAAAGAGTTTGCTCATGAAAATTCTAAATTTTATAGAGATTTTACACTTTTCCATGATGTATTTCATCCAGGCACACACCCGAAACACTTGGTTAATGCTGTTTCAAAAAAGATGTGAATTATATGGTAATGAATAGATCAGTAGGGGATTTTAGGACAAAAAATTGGCAATTTTCTGCACCAGCCAAAAATCCCCGAAATTGGAGTTGCTCTGTGCTATGTCACTGGTACTGCAATATTTCTCCACATTCTTTTTTTTTTTAATCAAGACAATCACTGTGAATTGATATTCTGTGCCTTGTTCCTCATGCAGCTATATTTAGGAACCTTTCATGCCCAGCAAAGAAAGGTTGTTGTGGTTGCATTGGTAGGCAGGTGGTAGGAGAAGGGCGCTTCTTGATAAAACCCTCTCCAATGTACAATGTAGGACTTTAGGGAAGCATTGTGCATAGTCACGCACAGCGACTCATCATTTGAGACGTCCCATTGTTGATACACACTGAACAATGGAGCAGCTGAATCCAAAGACACCACTGTGGTTGAATCATGTATGTTCTCCAGTACCCAGTTTGAAATGAGGGAAGGTCCCTGGTAGGTTCAAAAGAAGCTTTTACTATTTTATGAGGGTTTAAGAATGGAATGTTTTTATGCTCTACATATCGCATGTAAGAGATCTTGGGGGATAAGTAGGGTACCTCAAAACATTTTTGTCAACTTACTTCCTCATTACCCCAAGTGTAGGTTTTCGGTACCACCTTCCTATCTCTTCCCTCCCTCCCCCTTCTCATCCTCTTTATTTTGTGTGTAAAACATACCAGGGAAGACACCAGAAAGCATTTATGACAGTTCAGCACCTGTGTTATATTCTCCTTACTCCTTTCCTATCTGTCTTCTTCCTCCCGCCCCTACCATTCCATGACCTTGCCATCCTTTTCTCCCACTCTCCCTTACTGTTGTATTAACCCTAAAAATTCCGGGGGGAGTTGAATCAACCCCACCCCCCCCCCCCCACGCTCAACATTTTTCGCGGCTATTCCGCCGCGCGAAATTTTTTGACCAGGCCATTCTCTGACTTTTTAATTTCAAGTCTCACACATCTTTTGACACCATTTTTGCAAAAATCACGCATACCGTACGACGCTGCACGACCTTTTATACAAACCTGTCAGACCGAAAATGGCTCAAAAACGTGATTTTGTGTATAAAGTCTATGCAAATGGGAGTTTTCTCACCTTATTCATAAAGATATGATTATTTTCACTTTCATAGGCTGAAATCAATTAATTTTAGCATAATCATGCTTGGAAAACATTCTGTCATAAATTCTGCGAAAAAAATGATAAAAACAAAGATATACATAAGAAATTCATAAAACAATAAAAATACATTAGAAATAAAGTTTGATACCAGCGTTTTTTTTTTAAAGTACATTGTAAAAAATGCTACAAAGAATGTTATCACCAAAAAGTAGGATTCTAGGAGTGTTACTTTCTGATTTAGAGCAAAATGTATGATTTTATGCATATATTAGCATAATTAATTAATATATTGAAAATTTCCATTTCTTTTTGTATAATGTGGTAAATTACACCACAGGTAATGCATGTGCCAATTTCCATGGCGATTTGCGCGATCGACGGCTGATTCTTGGGGGGGTTCAATCAACCCCCCCCCCCCCCCCCACACACACACACACACACACACGTACCACAGAACACCCCAAACAGCCCAGCCTGGTTAGGGTTATGTAACACATATTACTTTCCCATAGCACTATATAGCACTTCAGGGAAAACCTCATCTCTTATAGGATAAAATATAACTCCCACTGGAATGTCAAGTATAGCATTCCACCTGTAAAAAAAGGTGGAACATCTCTATTTATTCCTTCAGATTCTGCTTAGCCAAGCCAATTACGCATTATAAAAAGGATATTGTAAACACATAGGGCTTGATATTTCGTAATGTGGAAATTGCAGAAGTCGTTACAGGCAGAGCTATATACATTGTATACCTATTCATCTAAATGATGCTCTATAATGAATGGTGAAAATATAATGGTCACATACATAAAACATTAAATGGTACACTATACTGCAGATACTTGATGTACTATCATTAGTGATAGCAGGCTGCCAGTCAAGGCTGGCTATTTTTACAATCATTTCCACGGAAGTAGAAACAGAAATGATTGACACTTCCTATCCCAATGTGTTCTTGGAATCTAGCCAAGAACCCCCCCCCCCCCCCAAAAAAAAAAAAATAAATAAAATAAAAAGGCAAGTCATTGCAGTCCAATAGGACATGGCAACATAATTTTTGTCAACCTTGGGTCAAAGATCAAAGGAAATGAATGAAGCAAAGAGAAAGCAGAATCTGTACCAACGCAAACCAACAAATTTCCATATAATTGTCCCCGCCGAACGAGTTCGAGCAGGGGACTATGAAACGGGCTCCGTACGTGTGTGTGTCCGTGTGTCTGTCCGTCCGTGTGTCCGTCCGTCCGTCCGTGTGTCCGTGTGTCCGTGTGTGCGTCCGTGTGTGATCAAAATCTTCAATTTGCTACTTCTCTGTCATTTATGAGCCAATTTTGATTCTGTTTGCTTTATATGATAGCACTACATGGGAGCTTTGAAACTTCTACACAGAATTTCAGTCGTGACCTTTGACCTTGACCTTTGACCTATATTGTACATTTTGCTACAAAATGCTACTCCTTCGCCATTTCTAACCCGATTTCGATTCCGTTTGCTTTATGTGATGGCACTAGGTGAGGGCTTCAAAACTTCTACACAGAATTTTGACCTTTGACTTCTTTGACCTTTGACCTTGATTTTTGACCTATATTGTACATTGGCTACAAAATGCTACTCCTTTGCCATTTCTAACCCAATTTCGATTCCATTTGCTTTATGTGATGGCACTAGGTGAGGGCTTCAAAACTTCTACACAGAATTTTGACCTTTGACTTCTTTGACCTTTGACCTTGATTTTTTACCTATATTGCACATTTTGTTACAAAATGCTACATCCGGCGGGGACATATGTTACGCACCGCGTAATTTCAGCTTTTCCTTGTTTTTCTTTCTTTCTTTCTCGGTCTCCTTTTCAATTAATGCAAGACCCAAACTTGCATGAAGATAATGTGAGGCATCGCTCACTTTCATGTGTATGTTGTCATGTACAGTCATTTTTTCATTCATTCATTCATTTCAAGATGGAAAGACCCACTTAGCCTAAACTGTTTTTCAGTGGGCCTGTGCATAAAATTCATAACAACTTACAATATAAAAGTATGTGAAAATATACAAAGTACAGTATAAAGAACAAAGTTATCATGTACAGTACTTGAAACAAAAGATATACAGTTGTATATCTACATTCCCAGTTGTGGATCCAGAGGGGGGCGCAAGCGGCGCACGCTCCCTTTTATTTTTTGTTAAAAACAAAAGAAATAGAAAAAAATGAAATGAAACCCGGAAGTGGCACCAGAAATATTAGTTGCGCCCCCCTTTACAGAATTCCTGGATCCGCCCCTGCGTTCCCATGACTTGTTGGAAAGGCACCCAGCAAAAAACAGAACCATTGTTATCTCTTCTATTTGACTTTGCATCTTCTCTCTTATTATTGTCTCTCTTTTTTTCTGTCTCTCCTCTCTTTCTCCATCTATGTAATTATCTATCTATTCGCCTATCAACCTATATGGTAGTATATATTTCTCTCTCTCTCTCATTCTCTCCCTCTCTCCTTTATCTGCCTCTCTATCTCCCCCTTTCGCACTCAATCTTTCCCTCTATTCCTCTCTCTGTATCTCTATGCTATATCTCTCCCTGTAGGCTGGGTTTCCACCGGGCGTTGTGAACATTCTGCCAGGCTACGGACCTACTGCTGGCGATGCTGTTGCCAGTCACCCAGGCATTGAGAAGGTCGCCTTTACAGGATCGACCGAGGTACTGTACATTTTTTTTTTTTTTAGCCATCATTGTGGCCTGTTGCTCTTTTAGAAATTCTGTTTTCATGATTAACTCTTTGTGTGGGCCATGTTTACACGCCAGACTGTCAGTCAACGGCATGCCAATTAACAAGCTGTAAGTTTGCATTATTCTGCTCAAACACACAGACATGCCCAAACCGATCGATATATCGCCAAATGCCACAGTACAATGAAAGCTTTTCTCACCGTTTCCATTCCTGTCACATGTAGCTTGCATTTTGTGTGTTGACTGAGTATCAAGCCATCTTCCCTTCTGGATTTGGGAGTAAAATCGAAGTTTCCGTCACTGTTTTGTGTTCAAAAGTCATGCCCCTATGATAATGTAGCTACTGGTCATTTGAAATAAGGGACGATCATAGATCATAGATTTGTCACACAGTTTACATCAAAGCAAGGCTTGGCATTTTCTTGACAACTTTCATACTCATTACACGTCCAGGGTAACAGAAATCTATAAAATCTACATAGATTTTACAAAACAAAATATTTTTCCAAGGCATGACTACATGGCTGTCTCAGAATAAAGTGGCACACAGGGGTTTTTACACCATTGCACATCAAGAGAGAACACAAAGAAAGAGAATTAAAGGACAAGTTCACCTTCATAAACATAAGGATTGAGAGAATGCAGCAATATTAGTAGAACACATCAGTGAAAGTTTGAGGAAAATTGGACAATCGATGCAAAAGTTATGAATTTTTAAAATTTTTAAGCTGGAACCGCTGGATGAGGAGACTACTACAGCTTGTGATGTCCTATGCGTACAACAGTATAAAGAAAATGTAAAGAAAATTCAACATATTTTCACTTTTTTCACATAATAAAAGAGCACTTGACTTCCCTCTTTCTACAGGCAGGGGGGATAATATTACCCATAACATATGTCGGTAACGAGTCAAGGGAATGTGTACTTTTTTAAAAAGATGAAATTTTGTGAAATTCTCTTTATATTTTCTTTACATTGTTGTACGCATGTCACATCATACACTGCAGTAGTCTTCACATCCAGCGGTTACTGCACAAAAACTTCAAAAATTCATAACTTTTGAACAGATTGTCCGATTTTCCTCAAACTTTCAATGATCTGTTTTACTAATATTGTAACATTCTCTCAATCCTTATGTTTATGAAGGTGAACTTGTCCTTTAAAGAAGGAGAACAAATGGGATAAGAATTTAGTCTCGTACACACAGAGATTGTAATTTTGAATAGAGGATGAGGAGACATTCATCCTTGGATATGTTGTTTTGGCCCACTTTAAGTCTCACTAGATGCAGGTGTACAAGCATAATGGATGCCTGGCAGTGTTACCATGGTAACAATGGCAGGTTCGTCTGGGAGAGCAATGTCTGTGTTTGAACTGAAGAGGCTGCCCTGGATGAATAAGGAGTTTTTGCCTGGAGAGATGTCAGCTGTGAAGAATTTGCAGATTTTAATCTTATTAATTCTTTATTATTACATCTCTTCTTAATTGTGAGCACCAGATGTTGTTTGGAGTCATGAATTTTTGAGTCTGCTGATGCCCTGAGGTGTATTTTCATGTTTTTCACTGTCCAATGCTCCATTTCAGGTTGGGAAGATTATTCAGCGCAGAGCCGCAGACAATCTGAAGAAGGTGACCCTTGAACTCGGAGGAAAGAGCCCCAACATTGTCCTCAAAGACTGCGACAGTGAGTTGGTCAACCAGAAATTTAAATGGGGTATAGTTTGGGGTGAGATATGGGATTCAGATTTTAAATTTTGGTGAGATGATTAAAAACCACTTGTGAAATATGAAAGAACATTCAATCGAAGAGGAATTCAAGGTTTATCTGATGAAAATCAGTTTTGAAATGGCCGTATTATCCAAAAGTAAAGTAAAATAAAGAGGTCAAAAGAAATGGTGAGTTCCACCTTTTATTAGTACCTCTTTGTTTGTTTGTTTTTATATCAGCCATTTCAAAACCAATTTTGATCAAATAAACTTTGAATTCCTCATAGAATTGTATGCCATTTCATATTTTTGTAAGAGATTTCTCATTATCTTAAAAAAAAAAAAGATTGGAAGACTGAAGCCCCATTTCAACCAAAACTATACAATCCCTTCATTTATTATTGTTCAAACTACACTCAAAGAAAAAGTAGGTTCAACTTTGCACCTTTATGTTTGACACAATTTTAACACCCTTATATGCTCGACGGTGCTCACTGGTCTGAAAAGGTGGAAAGTTGCACCTTTAAAGTTGCTCACTAACTGTCTGAAAGGTGCAAAGTTGCACGCTGAGATTATGTCACATGAGAAGGTGCAAAGTTGAACCTATATTTTTCTTTGAGTGTAGCACC